>NW_027283353.1:10000-20000 GCF_046629955.1 Centroberyx affinis | reverse complement strand
CTTATTTGTATAGCACTTTTTAAAGTAAATGTTACAAAGTGTTTTACACTACAGCATGAACAGGCAAAACCTCATGAAGTAGAAAATACAAGTGAATAAAATGTAAAAATAATGATGATCCTTTTTAAAGGTGAGTGGAGAACTGTCATCCTTGGTTGACACACTGGATATTCAGTGATGAACTTCACATCATTTTTTTTCCAAAATGGATATACAGGTTGTATACGTATATAAAGCTGGGTATCGTCTGCGTAACAGTGGAAGAAGAATAATCCTGCAGAGACCGACGAGATTTTCCAACTGGGCCAGGAGGAAGCCAAGCCCTCTGAGTTGTTAAACTGCTGTATAAATCAAGCTTTATTATTATTAAGTAGTAGTATTGTATTATTATTAAGTAGTAGTGTTCCTGCTGAACATAGACGGTTTAGATCAGATGTGTGTGTGACCTCACCCTGTTGGTAGACGTTAGCATGCGGTTGGTCGGCGTTGACTGTCTTCAGAACGTGTTGGTAGGCGGAGCTTAGGCCTGTGACCTCACACCTGTAGCGCTGCATTTTGGCCAATCGCTGCTCCTCTGACAGGCTCCGCCCCTTCTCCAGACGCTGAGCTACAGTCTGGTCAGACGGCCATATGAAGGTCTGGTGGTACACATCTACAGACAGGAAGTGACATCATAGTAGGCTACACGTCGACAGGCATGGATGGGTCTGGCAAAAAGCTACACACTAGTTGCTATGGTTCTGCTGTTGCTATAGTTAGACATATGTTCTGGACAGGGTCCCATATGTTCTAAATTACAATGGAAAACCAAAGGCACCGATCCTGCGCCATACTGAGCCAAACCAGACCCAGGCCAGCACAGCACAGTATTACTGCAGTGGAACTGAGACTCTTCCAACAGGTTTTAGGCTCTGTCTCCACCAGCGACCTCGAGTGCTTGAAGCTCCGGTGCTGAACGCTTCCACACCAGCTGAGCACTGGAGGAGCTGAGAGGACCTGTCCGGGTCTTGATAAACGTTAGTCCAGCTAATGTTAGCTACAAAACGGCAGGATGCCGACTCTTGGTCCCGCCTCCGCTTCATCCTTACTGGTTGGCAGAACTCTGAAGTGACATTGATGACTCAATTTCAGACAAAGCTGAAATTGTTTCAACTTGAGAACAGGTCCAGCCTCACGGCGCTCAGCGCTAAAAGGAGGTGAGCTTCTTGTTTTGGGTGGTAAGCGCTGAAAGTGATAATGAAAAAACACCACCAGCGCCTCTTTCACAGGTCTTTGGTGGACACGGCTCCTCACAGATACTGAATGGTGAACTTCAGGTGATGATTTGTTTGAGAACATAAAAAAATCTGCCTTCCTTTTCATTCTGGTCTTGTCCTTCTAATCCATTTCTATTTGTCCGCCGTGGGACTGGGAACAATCTGGATTTAGCTAAGAGTTACAGTAATAATCAGCAATATGTCCATATAAATAAATGACTGTTCTGCTCCTCTCTCTCTGCTCTAACTCAACAGTGATCCAACCTATATCCAGTTCCTGAAAGCTTTTTAATTTGCTGCTCTAAACACCTAGTGTTGGGTGTTCACTGGACTGAACTGAACTGGACTCACCTCCTGTCAGCGGGTCGACCAGTCTCCCTTGACTCCTCTCCAACAATACATCATCAGGAGCCTCCAACATCACTGGTACAGACACACACACACACACACACACACAGAGATGGCCATGTAAACACCTTAATCTGACTTAATCTTAATGGGAGGACGGCCATACTCATTTTCTTCTTTCCTGAAAAACTCACAATGTTCAGATGTGTGTTTAGTATCTGACAACAGCAATATGTAATCATGCACACACACACACACACACACACACACACACACACACACACACACACACACACAGTGTTCTCACCAACGTGGTCGGGGCTGATGCCAGCCTCCTGGAGAGAGAGAGCCTGCTGACGAGTCTGAGGGATTCCCTCCAACACCCAGCCCTGTAACACACACACACGCACACACGCACGCACACACACACACACACACACACACACACACACACACACACACACACCCCAAACCAGTTGTTAAAGCTGTAGTTGCTGGGTTAAACTGGGGACACACAATTTTTTCCAATCATAAGCCACAATGATAAGATTGAGCAGCGCACATTTAACAACTGAAATGTGCAGATTTCAGTCTCTTGTGATGCACACGCTATGCACACGCTATGCACACGCTATGCACACGCTATGCACACGCTATCTTTGAGGAGCACAAATCTAAAGACCATAGACTGTAAACAAAAGACTGAGAATAAGTGGACGCAGTTCTCAGGAGAAAGTGATTTTTCGTGCAGCCCATACAGCATTGTGATGTTGCAGATTAAGAACGATTACAGCGTGACCATGGACTACCCTGAACTACCCTGGACTACCCTGGACTACCCTGAACTATCCTGAACTACCCTGGACTACCCTGGACTACCCTGAACTATCCTGAACTACCCTGGACTACCCTAAACTACCACAAACTACCCTGGACTACCCTGGACTACCCTGGACTACCCTGAACTACCCTGGACTACCCTGGACTACCCTGAACTATCCTGAGCTACCCTGGACTACCCTGGACTACCCTGAACTATCCTGAACTACCCTGGACTACCCTAAACTACCACGAACTACCCTGGACTACCCTGAACTACCCTGGACTACCCTGAACTACCACGAACTACCCTGGACTACCCTGAACTACCCTGAACTACCATGGACTACCCTGAACTACCATGAACTACCCTGGAATACCTTGAACTACCCTGGATGACCCTGAACGACCCTGGACTACCCTGAACTACCCTGAACTACCATGGACTACCCTGAAATACCATGGACGAACCTGGACTACCCCGAACTACCCTGGACTTCCCCAAACTACCCTGAACTACCCTGAACTACACTGGTCTACCCCAAACTACCCTGAACTACCCTGGACTATCCTGGTCTACCATGAACTACCCTGGACTATCCTGGTCTACCCTGAACTACCCTGGACTACTGTGAACTATCTCAGACTTCCCTAAACTACCCTGGTCTACCCTGAACTACCCTGGACTACTGTGAACTATCTCAGACTTCCCTAAACTACCCCGGACTACCCTGGACTACCTTGAACTACCCTGGACTACCCTGGTCTGCTTCGAACTACCCCGGACTTCCCCAAACTACCCTGAACTATCTGGACTACCCTGAACTATCCTGAACTACCCAGAACTACATTCAGACAATGCCCAACCTTAAATTGTTGCCAAATCGGGCTTGAAAGACTTGTAATCTGTGTAATCACGTGTTTAACTTGGTTATTGAATAGGCATAATGCAACTGTATTGTTTAAGAAAATGTGATTGAGGAACCGCCTCCTCTGAACTATGTCCCAACTTTGAGATTGTTATTGCATTTTACATTTTTCTCCACTGATTCCCTCAGAATAAACTAGGAAACTAGAACTTTTATTGTAAAACAACATTAAATACCCTGAACTACCCCAAACTACCCTGAACTACCCCGGACTACCCTGAACTACCCTGGACTACCCTGATCTAATTCAAACTACCCCGGACTTCCCCAAACTACCCTGAACTACCCAGAACTACCGCAGACAATGTCCAACCTTAAGTCGTTGCCAAATCGGGCTTGAAAGACTTGTAATCTGTGTAATCACGTGTTTAACTTGGTTATTGAATAGACATAATGCAACTGTATTGTTTAAGAAAATGTTATTGAGGATTCTCCTCCTCTGAACTATGTCCCAACTTCAATATTGTTATTGCATTTTACATTTTTCTCCATTGATTCCATCAGAATAAACTAGGAAACTAGAACTTTTATTGTAAATCAACATTAAATACCTTTCACTGTTTTAAAAACCGTCTTGCTGACAAAACTCAGGTTAATAGCAAGTATATCCTCTGCACACAGACAGGCGTTAGCCGCTGCCTGACAAGAAAATCAAATGAAGAGCTGTTTAATGCAGAGAGCAGCAGCTTCAGTCTCTGGATCTGCTGACGATTCAAAGCTGCTCTGATTATCACTCAGTCTATTTTGGAGCGTGAATCCCTCTGCTGCCAGGCTGAATAAAGACGACTGACAGCAGTACTGACACACTGACATGCAGACACCTCCGACAGGCTGCGGGAGTGTGTGTGTGTGTGCGTGTGTGTGTGTGTGTGTGTGTGCACACAATGTACACACTATTGTCTGATATGCTTTTACTGGCTTTTAACTGGTTTGCAGAACTGCATGATCTCCATTTTAGACTTGTTCTATGTTGTTATAGATATTGATTGTTATGTACTATGGTTTACTACATGTTGTCAAACCAAATCATCCATCATCTCAACATGATGTGAATGTAGAAAATTTTCAAAATGCACATTTTGTAAACTGTCTCTTACAAACAGTCACAATAATAATAGCAATAGTAGAGGAAACGAAGAGACAGACAGACAGACAGACAGACAGACAGGCAGAGACAGATAGACAGGCAGAGACAGATAGACAGTCTCCCAGGTCAGATGGAGACAGCAGCTGATCCTGATTCTCTGGTTCAATCAAAGAAGAGAAGGAGGACTGGGGCGCCCCGGTGGCTCACCGAGCAGAGCGCGTACCATAAGACTCAGTCCTTCCTGCAGTGACCCGGGTCATTTGCTGCATGTCCTCCTCTCTCTCTCTCTCATACCTTCCTGTCTCTATCAATAAAGCATAAAATGCCTAAAAATAAATCTTAAAAAAAACAAGAGAAGGGGGGATGAAATCTGACTTTGTTTTTCATCTTTGATGTTTTTACAACAGTGACCGCTGGTTCACCTGTCTGTCTCTCTCTCTGCCTGTCTGTCTGTCTCTCTCCCTGCCTGTCTGTCTCTCTCTGCCTGTCTGTCTCTCTCTCACTGCCTGTCTTTTGCTAGCTCCCTCCTGCTGCACTGAGTCACAGTATGCAGCAGGTGGGTCTGGTGCCTGGCTCACAGGCACTGTGGCAAGAGAGAGCCACTGGGTTCTGGAGAGCTGGTTCCAGGTATCTATGGTAACCACTTGAGTTCTAGAGAACTAAGCTATTGACTGAATGTTCATGGAAAGACCTAAACTCTAGACACACACACACACACACACACACACACACACACACACACACACACACACACACAGTGCCTCTCATCTTGAACCTGATTGAAATTCTAATGAGGCGTCTGATAACAACAACAACCCCCCCCCCTCCCCAGGGTCTCCCCTCCTTTTATCCTTACATCAAACACCGGCCACATCTATCTATCTATCTATCTATCTATCTATCTATCTATCTGTTTTGTATGAACTGGTTCTGAAGTGAACTGGTTTCATAGTGAACTGGATGCTGCATGAACTGGTTGATGCTAACTGCTGCTGATGTGTCTGTGATGAAGACTCCGGTCTGTGATGAAGACTATGTGTTGAGACAACAAAGAGTGGGATCAAACACGACATCTCTCTCTCTCTCTCCTGTCTGTCTCAACCTCGCTCTACCTCAGCCTCTCTCTCTCTGATGTGGGAATGAAAGAGTGGAGTCGTGTTGTGGAGGTCAGAGGTCACGACCCAGATCCCCCCACCCCCCTCCACCCCCCCAATTTCCCTCCAGATCAAACATCTAAAACTGAACTAACACAATCCTCAAGAGAGGAGGAGAGGAGAGGAGAGAGAGTGAGTGGAGACGGACTGATAGAAAATAAGAGAGAGAAAAAGAGAGAAAGAGATAGAATAACAGAAAATGATATGAAGAGAGTAAGAGGGAGTGATTGAGAATTAATTTAGACTGAGAGACAAGAGAGAAAATGATAGAGCAGGAGAAAACATGACGGAGAGAGAGAACAAGAGAGACAGACAGAAAGACAGAAGCAGACAGAGAGAGAGAGAGAGAGAGAGAGAGAGAGAGTGATAGAGAGACACAGACAGTGAGTGTCAACACTGTACTGACTGCTGCAGTAATTAATCAGACAGGAGGAGGCGGGGTCCTGACGGGAGCTGTCAATCATCCCTCCTCTCCTCCATTCACACTGACAGACAGAGAGATGAGAGATGAAGACATCACACACACACAAACACACATAGAATCAGTGTGTGTGTGTGTGTGTGTGTGTGTGTGTGTGTGTCTGATGTGTTTAGCCTGCGGCCACAAACAGACATTAGCAGATGAAAGCAGCTGCTAATCACACACACAGCCAGAACACATGAAACAGAGCGCTGCATGCTAAACGCTAAACGCTGATGCTAAACGCTAAACGCTGATGCTAAATGCTAAACACTGAAGGCTGAAGGGAAGCAGCCATTAGTAGAGATGTGATGAGGAAGACTGAAGCTGGGTTCCCCAAAAACTCTGAAACCAGATTCAATGAGGAAGAGGACGAGGAAGAGGAAGAACACCATGTTTCCTCTTCTGGTACCAACTAAACTTTCAGAAGTACAGTCACACTAGTCGTCTTGTTTTTACATTAAAGTCTGTATGGAGCGGCTGAAGGTGGATGGAAAGCATCTCTTTGGTTGGTTTTTAGGCCTAAAGCGACCAATCACAATGAAGAGGAGGCTACAGATCAATCATAACATGGAGGAGGAAACCAGGGCGCTAGTTAGCTATTAGCTGCTAGTATCGCTAGGGTAACTTACAGAGGTGAGACCAAGCCAGTCTCAAGTCTTGAGGGACAAGTCTCAAGTCAAGTCCCAAGTCGAAATGTAGATTACCAAGTCAAGTCCAAGTCAAGTCCATGTCATTAATGTCAAGTCCCAAGTCTAAATGTAGAGCAGCAAGTCAAGTCAGAACAAATCAAGAGTCCAGGTTCAATTTAATATCTTAAAGAAAACTAAATATCTGACCTCTGAAATATCTGAATCTACATTTAGACTTGGGACTTGACTTGAGACTTGTACCTCAAGATTTGGGATTGACTTGGGACTCGAACAAAGTCGACTTGGCCACACCTCTGCACTGACCAATCAGCACGCTGCTTTAGCACTGTGTTGGAGCTGTAATTGCATCAGTGCAGCTGTCTGTTAGAGTTTCTTTTATTCTACTCGTGGTTCTACCAGTAGTTACCATGGTTACCTGTTCTCTGTTCTATATGAACAGACATGATGATGTTCATTAATAAAAACATCAGGTATGTGTTTGTGTTCCTGACATGAAGCATGAAACATGAAAGATGAAAGATGACATGATGCAGATGACAGGAGCTGCAGCCTGTCAGCCTGATGAGAGCAGCGTCGCCGCCGCTCGGCCTTCTGGGAATCGTAGTACAACACAACACGGACCAGAGCGGTAATTATTATCATCACAGTGTCACATCACTGATGTAGAGAACAGAGAGAGAGAGAGAGAGGGAGAGAGAGAGTGAGAGAGAGAGACAGAGAGAGACAAAGGGAGAGAGAGAGAGAGAGAGAGAGAGAGAGAGACAGCTGTCTCACCCGTCTGAAGCAGTCTATTTTGGCCAGTCTCTGTTGAATCAGTTTGACCAGCAGCTCAGCAGGAACCTCCTAAGATAAGATAAGATAAGATAAGATAAGATAAGATAAGATAAGATAAGATAAGATAAGATAAGATAAGATAAGATAACACTTTATTAATCCCCTTGGGGAAATTCAGGCACACACACACACACACACACACACACACACACACACACACACACACACACACACACATATAAAATCAAATGGCAGAAGACTTTACAGTTTGATCTTGTATCTCCAGCAGCCTGTCTCCATGATGGAGGAACATGTAGACTTGTCTGTTAGTTAATAAAGTCTAAATGTAGAAACAGAGCTGTCAGAAACACCATCAGCTGTCCAGAGCTGCTGCTGCACTGATCTGGAACAAAGTGTTCTAGGAGATAATGAGGTGAACGCTGGACTTTCTGAGCCGCAGAGTCTGGTCTGGCTGCAGAACTCCTGGTTTCTGCTGCAGGAGCTGGAATTTGACGGAGAAATCTGCTTTTCTTGGAGCTGAGAAGAGACGGAGCTGTCTTCAGCTGTCTGTCAGGAGGCAGACAGACACTGGATCTTCATCTCAGGCTGAACTGTTCCTTTAAACAGGCGACCAGCCGGTCGGTCCTGAGCTGCTACAGCTGACAGCAGCTGGTGGGTTTAGATCCATGCTGATGATGGCTTCTAGCTGAAACGCGTTCGTTTTTTGCCCATAATAAAATAGAAAATTATTGTTCTGAGTGCCGGTGTTCTGTTTGTTTGGATCCATCAGCCTCTGTCCTGCAGGGAAAGCCAGCTCCCTGTCCTGTAGAGCAGTGTCCTCAACCTTTTGCATATCAAGGAAATCACCCACTCCTCCATCTCACTCTATATGGCTCAGGGACATTTTGTACTTTATTAAGATGGAGAAAATAAGATGTGTCACGAGGGGTTCAACAACCAGATTTTATAAAACATTTCTTTAACTATAGGGACTGTGTTCACTTGATACCCCATAAGGAGTCTTAGGTAACCAATATTATTTGGTTGGGATAATCTGTTTACATGCGTGGTGATGTGGGTGTATCCCTTTACTATTTTTGACTATTGTATTTTTTCTATATAATCCTTTATAATACTTTATATAATATTGTTTATTTATTTATCTTGAGTATACAAACTGTGTTTCTCTAAGTGACTAGGTGTCCAGGCTATATGTTGTGTTTCAGTTGTTGGGTTTGTTCTATAAACATAAAACCTGGGTACATTTTATTAAGCATGTACTGTATGTATATATAATATTCTCAGGTAGGTATGCATGCAAGTGCCTGTGGGTGTGTATGGATATTGTAAGTCTATGCATACCTGTTAACTGTGCCTTGTATACTATTTCTATTTTTGTATGACCCACTTCACATTTTGTATTTTCTAAAAATTCCAATAAACAAAGTTGTGGAAAAAAAAAAAAGAACAGTCATTCTGCTACGTTCTCTAATTGTGTTAACTTCTTGTAAATCATAGTGAAGTTTAACAATTCATCAGTTTGCTGGGGACCCCCTGGAACCCCCTCAAAGACCCCTGGTGGTCCCCAGACCCCATGCTGAGAACCACTGCTGTAGAGGGAGAACCAGCTTCACTCACTTTACTCTCCTGTTTGTCTACAGGACAGAGTCCAGCAGCTTTTACCTCACAGTGAAGGCTGATGTACAGCTGAGTGTTGACGTGTCGCTGCACTTTACCTGCTGCTCTCTGAACCTGAACCTGAACCTGAACCTGAACCTGAACCTGAACCTGAACCTGAACCTGAACCTGAACCTGAACCTGTCACTGTGGAGACCAAGCAGCTGAAACCTCTGGTGAATTCGGAAGCCAATATGGAAAAACTGAAAGCTGCACTTCCTCTACGGTCCGCTAGAGTCCGGCTCCAGAAAGACTCCAAACCTCCGACTCCATGAAGTCTCTGGACCACAAACCAACTTCTGATAAAATATAAAGTCAAGACATTTTCTCCACCAGAGGTTTTGGTCTCAGCAGCTAATTTCACTTCTTCTAATGTGTGTCCTTATGGAGATTTTCAAAATAATTGTGTCATTAACAGATAGAACGCTTATAAAACAGGTTTGTTTTAGTGATTGACAGATCGTCTGTCCAGTCTCACTGCACTGTTCTGTCTTCTGTCCCAGTCTCTCCTGTCTCACTGCACTGTTCTGTCTTCTGTCCCAGTCTCTCCTGTCTCACTGCACTGTTCTGTCTTCTGTCCCAGTCTCTCCTGTCTCACTGCACTGTTCTGTCTTCTGTCCCAGTCTCTCCTGTCTCACTGCACTGTCTTCTGTCCCAGTCTCTCCTGTCTCACTGCACTCTGTTCTGTCCCAGTCTCTCCTGTCTCACTGCACTCTGTTCTGTCTTCTGTCCCAGTCTCTCCTGTCTCACTGTCCCAGTCTCTCCTGTCTCACTGCACTCTGTCCTGTCTTCTGTCCCAGTCTCTCCTGTCTCACTGCACTCTGTTCTGTCTTCTGTCCCAGT
>NW_027283353.1:0-5000 GCF_046629955.1 Centroberyx affinis | reverse complement strand
GGGAGAGGAAAGAAGAAAAAACAAAGTTCTAAGACACAAATCTGTTTTCAGTTTTTGGACTTTTTCTCTAATCTTTGATTTTTGCTGAAATATTGGATCATTTGAACATTTATTGAAATGAAACCATGTGAGGTTTAGAGGGAAAAATCACTATTTGGTGGAGCTGTTAACAACTCATAGACATCTGAAATGTGACCCGACTACACACTGCTTTCTGTAAGACGTCAAAAGCCAAAAAGGTTGGAAACCACTGGTTTCATCTTTAACAATGTGTTGTATTTTAAAAGCTTGTTATATTATCCATTGTGTCAAATCTCCATCTGAAAAGTAACTAAAGCTGTCAAATAAATGTAGTGGAGTAGAAAGTACAATATTTCCCTCTGAAATGTAGTGGAGTGGAAGTATAAAGTAGCATCAAATGGAAATACTCAAGTACAAGTATCTCAAAACTGTACTTAAGTACAGTACTTGAGTAAATGTACTTAGTTACTTTCCACCACTGAATATTGATCATATGATTTTATTGCTACTCAAATTCTCTAAGACATAAGAAGTTGGAACTTTTTTAAACAGCTAGTTAATGTATAAAAAACAGCAGCAAGTAAAATTGTCACGTTATCCGTCTGAGCAGTTAATGAAGACGAACGTTACATTAGCTAAGTTAGCTAGCTTTAGCTTCAGCACCTTAGCTAACGTTTTGTTTACTTGTTGAATTTCTGTATTTTCTTTAAACGGAGACAGCAGCAGCGAAGGGAGAAACGCTGACATATTTTTTCACCATGTAAATACATTTTACCATAAAAAAAAACCGTGAAATGAAACCTCACCTGCTGTTTAACTTGCTGTTGCCAAGACGCGTTTTCTCGTTGCTAAGAAGAACGTCATCGGTGTGCGCCGTGTGTGTGTGTGTGTGTGTGTGTGTGTGTGTGTGTATGTGTTGCCTAGCAACGCTGTCACAGAGCTTGAGGTGTGTGAATCTCGTGAGAAATCCAACAGCAGAGACGTTTATGCTTCAGCTTGATAATCCGGGATTTTAGGATTTTAGGGGACGACATGATGATCAGAGATCAATATGAGTATCCAGCTCGCCTGTTGTCGTGATGATATGACGTCATCCTCATCCAGGCTCCTCATCCTGTTATTCAATTCAATTCAGTTCAGTTTGCTTTATTGGCATGAAAGTTTACAAACAATGTTGCCAAAGCATGAAGGTACAGAGAGAGAGAGAGAGAGTGTGTGTGTGTGTGTGTGTGTGTGTGTGTGTGTGTGTGTGTGTGTGTGTGTGTGTGTATTCTTTGTTACTCTTGTTACTCCATTTATGCTTTGGATAATTTTGTATATCTGATGCTGATAATAAAATAAAATAAAAAATAAAAATAAAAAAAACCATAGTGGATCCTGCAGACGTTTCCATAACATTTACATTTCTATGACAGATTGAAATATTGTATTGTCTGTATAGATATCAGCAACATAAAGTCTCATGAAGTGTCTGCTGCCTGGAGCTTAATTTCTTCAAGTTGCATCACTTCAGCTTTTGTAAAACGTCTCACAACAGAGACTCCATTCAGAAATGTGTCCGTTTGTTTTCCTGTTTGTTGGTAAAGTAACAGACTGAAGATCTGTTCTCAAGATCTCATGTTTAAAGTCCATGCAACTGACAAATGCAACTGCCTTAATTGAGCTGGATATAGTGTCTTCCTTGTGTTTGCTGTTTGTATTCCCTGTCTGTTGACTTTTATTTCTATTTAAACTGTAACTGGTGTGTTGTCTTGGCCTGGTCTCCCTCGGAAAAGAGATTTCAATCTCAAGGGACTTCCTGGTTAAATAAAATCTTTAAGGAACTGTCAGGTTCCACCGGACAGACAGACAGACAGACAGACAGACAGACAGGCAGACAGACAGGCAGGCAGACAGACAGAGAGACAGACAGACAGACAGACAGGCAGACAGACAGGCAGGCAGACAGACAGAGAGACAGACAGACAGACAGACAGACAGACAGACAGACAGACAGACAGGCAGGCAGACAGACAGACAGACAGACAGGCAGACAGACAGAGAGACAGACAGACAGACAGACAGACAGACAGACAGACAGGCAGACAGACAGACAGAGAGACAGAGGCAACAAGCTGCACTGCAAAAACTGTAGATGTGCTGAATATAGATCTGTTCTGAGCAGCTGGCTCTTCCATCCATACCAATAAAGCTTACTGCAACTGGATCAAATTGAGTGAAGGACTAGGTGTGTGTGTGTGTGTGTGTGAGAGAGAGAGAGAGAGAGAGAGAGAGAGAGAGAGAGAGAGAGAGAGAGAGAGACAGAGTCAGACAGACAGATTTAGAATTCTTTATTTCTATTGTTCACAGTTTAACATTTGTCTCCTCAGCAGGCTGGTGATACATCGGGCAACTTTTTGGGCAATGCAACTGGCAACAAAAAGAGAAACACGGTCAGAAATCTGTGCAGATGTTTCCTGGCAACAAAGTGTTTCTGTGGGATTAAAGCAACACTGCTGAGGCAACTGTTGCCCACCAGTTACCCAAAAAGTTGCCCTGTAAGTTGCTGCCCTGGGAGAGTTGCCCTGCGGCGAGACGAGACAGAAGAGACTGACAGTTTCTGATCTGAAACTGAAACTTTTTCTGTTCATCAATTCACTTTCAATTCAAACAGTTGAATCAGGCGGATTTCATTTCCTTCTAAATTTAAAAACACAAGTCTTTGGTCTTAGCTCTGTCTGTCAGCTGAGTCTGAAACCGGATCGATCCCCGTCAGTCCGCTACGTCCACACAGGAGGCAAGATGGACAAATCGATTAAACCGAACACTTAAAACTAAATTCAGCTCCAGTTGAGACCGAAGACGATCGCTCAGCTCACCGGCCGACTTGAAAATCACCCTGAAACCTCTCGTTAAGTTTCGATGATGGCGACAGATCATCGGTTTCTATGGCAACAAGACTCCTCTCACAACCAATACCTGCAGGGCGACCAGAGGAACCGAAACCCAAGTTTGTCAAATCATACAAAACATGAGAAATTCCTCCTGCAGATCATGGAGATGGAGAAGTTGCCCAGGTCTCATCAGCAGAACAGAAGGATCCACAGAGTTCTGCTGGACCCGGGCCTCAGGTCGGGTCCAGCAGAACCCCAAGGTTTTAAACCAGACCTTCATGCAGACCAGAACCAGTTTTTCTTTTCTTCTACATAGAATTCTTTTTCTGAACCCGAACCCAAGCAGTGAAACCTTCACCGAGCCGACCAGACCACCAGGCGGCGCTGTGTGTGTGTGTGGGAGAAAACATCTGGTTCTGGTGTCGGTTCTGCCAGCCTGGACCAGAACAGAGCTGCTGGTCTGAGCACCAGAGGATCCAGACCCAGTCCTGCTGAAGAGCCTGAACTCTGAGGCTCCACAGGTTAGTCCTGCGGTCTGGAGGAGCCGGCCAACCCCAGAGACTTTAGAAGGTTCTGGTACTCCGAGGAACCCAGAATGAGACCGGAGAACCACGCTGGGACAGACCTGTTCCAGACCAGTTCCAGACCTGTTCCAGACCTTCAGTGTTTCTTCACAGCAATAAATGTCAGAATATGTCGAACGTTCATCAGGACAGAGCAGCAAGATTTTTCCATACTTTTCAAAAATTTTGGGCAATTTCCAAACTTTTCAAGACCTGTTCATTACCAGATCCTTTTCCATGCATTCCCAGACTGTCCAGTCCTGCAGGAACCCGGATCCTTTAAGAAGAACTCTTTAGGAAAATGGCTCCCTGGTGGATTTGAAGGCTTTTGGTGTTTTCTGTTGTGAAACACTGAACTGTCCCACTGACTGACAGCAGAGTGAAGATGATCTTATTGCTCAGAAACTTCCTCAGACTGCTGGAAGCTGAGGAGGAGAAACAGGGAGGGGACTGTGATGTCATCAGAGCAGTCACTCGTTCACCCTCGGATGACATCACAGTCCCCTCCTCAACTCCCGGTTGGCATGACAACGCTTCTTAAAGTCCAGCAGTGCAGACGGGAAGCTGGGCAAAACCCTCCAACCAATCACTGCTCTCATGACATCATCACCCTCTCCCCGACTCATCTGCCTGCAGTCTGACATCATCACCTCTGTCAGCCAATTAGGAGCTGTTCTGGCAGTCCTTAACATCCATAAAGGCACTGATTAACCAATAAAAACACGGACCGACAGAGGCAAGCCCCGCCCCCTGGTCAGGACGTAACGATCCAGCCAATCAGCTCGCTGCCTCAGCCTGAAGCGGCGGCGTCACGACAAGAAACAACAGACAGAAACGAAGCGTAGCTTTTAGCGCTGCGTCACCATGACGACCAGCAGGGCGACACTTCTGTCCGATTGGCTGTCTCATCTCTTACATCATCATTTCAACAGTGATTTTCTATGGAGAACCAAAGAACCGAAGAACCCAGCCAGCAGAACAATCATCATGGTGTGAGGCTGAGTCAGTGTGTGTGTGTGTGTGTGTGTGTGTGTGTGTGTGTGTGTGTGTGTGTGTGTGTGTGTGTGTGTGTGTGTGTGTGTGTGTGTGTGTGTGTGTGTGTGTGTGAGAGAGAGAGAGGGGGAGAGAGAGAGAGGTAACTACACTGCAGCCAATCAGCAGGCAGCTTTCTGGCCCTGACAACTTTCTGTTGACTCTCATCAGGAGAGAAGGTCACACCAGACTCCATTCAAAAATCTGACAGTTTGATGTTTCCTTGCGTACTAAAACAAGACTGAACAGCAATTCTTAGATTCCACCGGTAAATTTTGCTTATTGATAATCCATCAAGCTGCATTCATTTCAATAAATCTCTACTTTAAGACCCGGTTCACACATGGTGTTCCTGCAGAACGCCATGCAAACCTTCTGAACCTGTAGATGTTCCTGAGGAGCTGCTGGGGTAAATGTTTTTATATCTGATATTCAGACTCACTGTATGAAATATGTTGACTTTATCTCATGGCTGCAAATTTCATGATTGACTAAATAAGTTAAAAATAAT
>NW_027283352.1:0-55501 GCF_046629955.1 Centroberyx affinis | reverse complement strand
GGCGGGACTACATTAGTATATCACTTTTCACTCACTACAGTACTCTATTTAAATAATCACAATGCACAACCGACAAGCATAGTTAACATCAAGGCTATCATTACTGGCTCGCTAGCTGCTAATGTTAGCTACAGATCGCTAGCTGCTAACGTTAGCTATAGATCGCTAGCCTCTAATGTGAGCTACAGATCACTAGCTGCTAACCGTTAGCTACAGATCGCTAGCTGCTAATGTTAGCTACAGATCGAACCTGTAATCCCGGGCATTATAGATGATTTCATTGGTTTAGCAGTCGCCTTCATTGTTTTAGTGGACGATTTTCATTGGTTTAGCGGTCGACCTGTAGCCCGCCCCGATCTGTAGCCCCGCCCCAATCTGTAGCCCCGCCCCGATCTGTAGCCTCGCCCCGCTCTGTAGCCCTGCCCCGTTCTGCAGGCTGCAGCTGGGTGCTTCTGTATTGGCCAGGCTATATAGTCATTTGTAACTAGCCTTAGAGGTGGGAGGACCAGGCCGTGTCTTATCTTGAGTTACCTTTATTTGTTCCTCAGTTTTCATTTGTTGCCGTAAGAAGATTTAGTTTCTTATTTTTCATTTCTTTTTACCTATGTTACATGTGTAATCTGAACTCTGTAATGCACCTTCAGCCTCCCAGACCTTGTCCTGAGTCTGCCTCCAACCACTTACTAGACCCTTTGGCTGGGCTACCCTTTGTACAATGATGATGATGAGAATGTTGATGATAACAATAAGTCATTTCCTATATTTGTTAGCCTGTCTCACTGAGTCAATGTATAAGTACATTTAGATTCATGGTGGAGTGGTTATGTTTATGTTAATTAGGGTGATTTCTTTTTTTATTGTTTGGCTGTTTTGTCTGTGTGTATGTTGGAATATTGAAATAAAGAAAAATAAAGTTTTCATAAACAAGGAAAAGAAAATGAATGAATGGATGAAATGGATGAAAATGAAACCATGGTGGAAATGATTGATGATGATGACACATACACACCACACACCTCTATCTCACGGCAGTATTATTGTTAGTGCTAGTGTTTTCCAAATTAAGACCACATTTCCCAAAACCCTGCTACCCTGCTTCACCAAAGAACATGGCTAGAGTCCATTTTCTCAAGAACATTCCAAGAACAGCAGCGTTACTCCATGAGGCCAGTGCTTGCTTGGAAGTGACAGGCTGTGTGTGGATTTGATAGGCTAAAAGGTTTTCTATCTTAACTTTGTTTATAATCAATTTGTATTTATTTTCTTAAATTAGTAGTTTCTTTGATTGGTATGCCTATCAATCTCGGAACCCATCGTCTAGCGGTCTGACAACGATTAGACTCTCGCATCTCAAGTTGCTAATCGGACTGTATGACCGGCGCATGGAAGAGGAAGTCTTGGCCCGGATGTCCGCTGGCTACACCGGAAACCCCGAATATTGGCCGTCGCCCCCAGAGTCTAATCGTCGTCAGACCGATAGACGATGGGTTCAGAGATTGTATGCCTATTGATTTCAAGTCCCAAGCCCAAAGAAAAAAAGAAACAGGCCCGAGCTAGCCATGTGAAAATCGGCCCCAAGCCCGGCCCGAATCGTAGCCTCGGGCCCCGTCGCAATGCAGGGCTCTATGTCATTGTCGGAAACTCTAAAACCTTAGGCGCTGTTTGCTCTGGAAGAACAGCGCCCTCTTCCTGTTTTGTGCCGCAAAGCAATCCAGCAGATTTCCCTCCAAATCTGACCCAGTGGAACACAGTGTAAAAGGCAGTGTAGAGGCCGGTAGAGGCTGCCAATCTCCTTAGGAATGGTCTCATTTCTTTACTGTAATTATCCTAACGTCTAAAAATGTATGTATTTATAGATGGTTTGATTTTGATTTTGATTTTTTTATTAGGATCTCTTTAGCCCAAACTGGGCTATTCTTCCAAGAGTCCTCAACATAAAACCATCACTTTAATAGATAAAAACAGAAACAATCAATATTTGTACAATTAAAACACTTAAAACCCACAATTAGCCCATACATTGTGCAACACACACACACACACACACACACACACACAAAAAGTACAACAATTGATGTCCTGTATACAGCAGGGAACCCACCTTATATACAATGAACTATATCATCATTAATTACATATTTCTATTGTCTCACATACATTAACTTAAGATATTGTTTAAAATTATTCATAGCCATTACCCTAGTGGTGTCAGGTAGTTTATTCCACCTTTGACAAGCCTGATAAGAGATGGTAAAATGCTACACTTTAAACACCTTTAAACAATCTTCATTTCTAGCTCCAAAACAGACTGATGCATATTGATACTGTATCAGTATGTGACTATATTGACATTGAAAACAATGCAATTCCCATCTGCTTGAAATTTAATATCCAACTTTGGTTTGATTGCTATGCTGACTGTGACGAAAGCACACACGTTTGTTTTATCTGCCACTACACTATGTAAATACAGTTCATCTCGTGTCAAGCCAGGCTAGAGATAACCTCTTATGAGCCAAGTGTAAACAATGAATCCATTGTTTAATGAAGTTTGATGGGTTCTCAAATAAAAAGCTAATTTTAAACAATGAATCCATTGCATAAGAATAACTGCGGTCAGTCTGCTAGCACGAGAGGGTAAATAACCCCAGGCGTCATCGAGTTTCATCCGAAGTAAAAAAAAAAATCCCCTTCTCTGAACTTGCCAATCTGGTTGAGTGACAATAAAAACAAAGTGTTAGATAAGAAGGGGGAGAGGGAGACAATTCCCATAAGCCGAGTACTTTCGGATGTTGTTCTCATCCGTCTTTTACAGGTTTCCTTCCAGAAGTCTTTTTATGTGTGTCAACATCCTTGCATTTCTCGTGGCTGCGGGACGCCATATGGGAATGGGAAAATTCACAGTTGGTGTTTTTATGTTCTCACGTGCTCTGCGTGTGTGTGTGTGTGTGTGTGTGTGTGTGGGTTTGTGGGGATTAGAGGGTCAAAATGACGTTGGTGGATCTCCCTTTTTTTTTGCAGAAAAGGGTAAGGCCGGGACCCTTTTTCACAGAAAGGCTTATTTCATATGCATTACCATCACTATATCCACAAGTCACTATCCTTTACTTGGTAACACTTTACAATAAGGGTCACTAAGTTAAGCCCTTAATTAACCCTTAATTAACAGTTAACTAATGTGGCTGGTAATGATTTACTAATGGTGTTCATGTTAACTAAGGTATTAATTTATACATTATTTAATAGTCATCTTTATAAACTATTAAATAATGTATAAATTAATACCTTAGTTAACATGAAAACCATTAGTAAATTACACATTAGTTAACTGTTAATTAAGGGTTAGTTAATGCTTATTAAGCATTAACTAACCCTTAACTTAGTGACCCATATTGTAAAGTGTTACCATTTAATTACTGGAGACTGAATGAAACCCACAGAGCTCAACAGAAACTTAAACTAACTCTCACACTTTGAATCCCACCTATGTGAACTCGAACCCCTTCCAAGGAAAGAATGCTGTGTTGAAATGGGATACCAGCGGAGTGGAATACCTCAGCCTTGAAGCCTATTGTCGGTAACACTCAAGGATATAATCTCTTTTAACAAGGAATGGCCGGGGCGGTGTTTTCCATGTTTTCATCCGAGATGTGTAAAGATGCCATGAATTGAATGAATGGAAAATGGAAGAACTGGAAGCAAAACATCCTGAAATCTTTGAAGCTAATAAAAATCAACAAAATAAAAGACATTCTCAATTGACCTTCTTTCTTGGTTACATATAGCTCAAGTGAAATTAATTCAATTCAATTAAATCATCAAAATTGGGTAATGGTATCAACTTCTGTAAATAAGTCAAAATGAACACTGAATTCATTATCTAAGTGCATTGTGCAGCTATACAGCATGTGTCTTATTATTACTCATAATTTTGTTGCGTGTGACTTAGATAAACAAACTGTCTCCTTGGAAAAATCGTTTCCTCTAACTTTGGCCTAACCTCAATTCTGACGAAGTTGTTATGTTGTTTTGTGTGTAGTTTAATTTTCCCGTCCGCGATGTTTATGAAGCATGAAGCATGTCTGGTATGTGTCTGACCTTTTCTCTGACAGACTGAAGGTGGCCAGGGTCGGAACTGGATCAACTGCATTGTGGTCTAGACACAGAATAGCTTTTATGTCAAAGTTTCACCAGTGCCCTAAGTATCTGAAGTCCTCCTGGACAATAGCAGTGTGTATTACCAGTCCAGACTGATAAAAACTCTGAGACTGTGTGTTCACCCTGAGGTGTCCAATCTGGTTTGACTGGATCCAGTGTCAGTAAGTGGATTTATGCCTTATGACGCAATGATTCAGTCATAACAAATGTGTCGAGACGAGGGTTTCACTGATACAGGCTTACAGATACAGGCAGAATAGGGTGGAAACTGCTCTGAAATTGCATTTAGCATCTATTCAATTGTAGTGCAAACTCTGAGATACATTAGGCCTTTAAATTAATACTTAAAGGATAGGTTTGGAGATTTTGGACCTATATATAATTCTTCTCTTATATATAATTAATGTGATTATTAGGTCAACTTAAAGGATTTGTAAAAGTAAGTGACAGCACTTCCACCGTTTTTGTAGAATGACCCAAGATCGTTTTCTCAGCTACAGTGGTGAGCAAAACATTATGATGTCACAGTGAAGTTGACCTTTGAACTTTTGGATATAAAATGTCATCACTTCAGCATTTTATCCTATTAGACATTTGTGTGAAATTTTGTCATAATTAGCGTATGAATTCTTGAGTTATGGCCAAAAACGTCTTTTGTGAGGACACAGTGACCTTGACCTTTGACCACCAAATTCTAATCAGTTCATCCCTGAGTCCAAGTGGACGTTTGTGCCAAATTTGAAGAAATTCCCGAGATATCACGTTCACGAGAATGGGACGTACGGACGGACAACCTGAAAACATTATGCCTCCGGCCACGGCTGTCACCGGTGCAGAGGCATAATAAGCCATTTGTAGGCTCCAGAGAGGAGTTGAGAGTAAACATGACACAGTAACATCACTACGGACACTTTGTAGTTACAGTAGAGTTTGGTAGAAGACTATCCACTGGAGTGGAAATGGTGCTGTGCTGTTGCTTTCCACGCTGTGGATAGAACTAAGTCGGTTTGGTCACAATATCGTTTTCACAGACTGGATTTTTGGAGATATTTTGACAAACCCTGTTTGGACCACAGAAATTGAATGGATAGAACGGTCCCTCCATGGTGACAACGCAAGTCCAGGCATTCAGGCCGTAAAATGTGTCACACTTGCTTGAGAACTGTTCAGATGTGTCTGTTGCACAAGCTTAGCGAATTGTCAAAACTCAATGGACAGCTGACGTTAGCAACAAGGTTAACGTAGTATTGTCAAAGATTGTGCTTCTCTCGCTATCTCTTCTCATCAAAATCAGCATATTAGCAAACCTAGCTGGTTAGCATCATCACCTTTAGCCCCTTAAATGCTATAAAATAGCGTAGCTTAGCCTACCTTTAGTGGAGAAAGGAAGTAAGAAAAGTTAATATTCGCCAACTTCCAACAGCAAACAGAAGAGAGCAGAAACAGACTAACTCAACTATAACCACTTCCAACTGTGCACAGATGTGAAAGCTTAAAAGACAGCAGAAACATGTAAAAGACGACCTCCTGGTGGCATGTGTGACGACTCAATTCAGCTGCAAAGCCAGTGCTTTGGCTCTTTGTTCAAATCCTCTCGCCTCAGTGACTTGCCGTTAAGTCGGTTTGGCAACGGTGCACAAAAAACAGTCCGCTGCTCCGACCGTCCAGGAACGTTGATTTGAATGGGAAGACCGTTCTATCCCTTCAAGCTCTGTGGTTTGGACTCAATGTTAGCAGCAAGAGGCAACGGAGCTCGCTGTTTCACATGCCAGCTGGTCAATATCCTCTGTGGGCCCAAGTACTACAGCTATGTAAGAGACAAATTACATATATATACGTCCAAAATCGCCAAACTTAGCCTGTCCTTCAAATTAGAAAAAAAGAAATTAAAAAGAAAATTGTATCAGAAAATGAAGGCTTTTACAGACTGATTTTCTGTAGCTGTGGTCAGGGAGGAACCTCCATCATATCAGAAATGGAACACAAAGACTGGCAGATATCCGACATTTAATAAAATCCCAATATCGGCAAACCGATATCGGTCTAACCCTAGTAGAGACAACATTCATTCATGCCATTAAGTAGGCTACATCCTTAATTTATTACTCAATTGGCTTGCATGTCAAGAAAAAAGATTGCACAATTGAACATTTGAAATAACTTACTCTGCATCAGTGAAGCAGATCAGTTGACATCTCAGCTTTCAGATGGAATTATGCCAGCAAGTCAATCCACTTCCTCATAGAAAAGACAGAACAGCAGTGACACAACTGTACAAGACTTGTTTGTAACAGATCAATTTATTCTCTATTAGTTTTTGTTTTTTTACACAATATCAAGTCTACATCCCCATAGAGAAGCCAGGCAACAGTTGTTAAATTATAAACAGAGAAGGTGCCTAGTCCCGCTTCATTGCCAGCCCTCTGTGATCCATCCAACATTAGGAAACAGAGAGACGACAGCTGCATGATACAGTAAATCAATTCCTGTACAGGGGATGCTGAAATTCTACCATGGCGTTTCTAGTTCTGCACTGAGTAGCCACATGAGAACACGGCAAAATAAATTCCCAAACAGGAGGAAAAACAAACAAAATCCTACCAAAACCTGAAAAAAAAAAAAAAAAAAAAAAAAAAAGAAAAAAAAAGATATACAATCATACAAACATGAGAAATATTAGAAAACTATACACGATTGAATGTGCTTGACATAATTTTTGCATTACAAATATTTTCCATTTCACGTAAATATATATAGATTTCTCATTCTGGACCGATTCATGTTGCTGTACTCCAACGTACGCGGCTAAAAATTGTCAAATGATGAAATATGCCAGAAATGTAAAGCTCTGGTTCAGGGATAGAGCCAAAAAGAGGGAAAAAAAAGAAAAAAGAAAAAAAAAAACGGTTAACACTCGGATAAGAAACGGGACAAATCAGTGCCTCCATCTTAGACTTCAACCACCAGTGGAAAGTTCATATTTATATATATAAAAAAAAAAAAAAAAAAATACCGGGATTTTAGTGAGAGGAGCCTTCTGGATAGGTAGAAGGAAAATTCACAACGGTAGATAAAGGAGAAGCAGTGATGGACAGTAAAATACTACAACTGCATATCAGTCAGAAAACAATGAACTGCATATCACACCTTCCCACACAGTTTTATATCCGTTAAATACTTTCTTTACACAGTTTCTTACATGTATATATAATATACAAAAAACCCTCAATTTTCAGTCTAGCTAATAATATCAAATCCCGTCAACATCTAATGCATTGTATCACCAAGGGTCACGTACAATCGCAGGCAGAAAAAAAAAATAATTCATGATATACCATGTTGCTAGTTCAGGGTGAGATGAACCAAGAAAAAAAAAAAAAGGCTACAAAATAAAAATTCTGTATTTTATTTACCTGGAGAGATTGTTACACTGCATCACACAATATAAAGAGCAGCCGTCTTGCCCTGATGCTGCTTTCTGAAAGCATTATAAGCAGCGAAAACACTAACTGGACAGCCTGACACTGTAACACCGTTACAGATATCGCATTCCAATCCCAACTCTTGCCCCGGTTAAGTTGGTTGACTCTACGCTGCGGTCGGAGAAGTGGCCGTATTCCCGAAAGCTTCGATCTCTCTCTCCCGACTCTCGTGGGAATAAATAAGGAAGGGGGGCCGAATCTCCGGGGTGGGGGTGGGGGTGGGGGGGTCGTCGGTTGAGTCCGTTTCAAAATCGACAGGAGAGGAGAAAATAACCCGAGAGGGAGCTGCTTCCAACTGAAAAACACAACGCGACACCTTGACGTGGAACTGTATATACAATCCACTTCTCTGCTCTGCTCACCAAGGTGCAGAGGGTACAGGGTTAAATACAGGTACGACCTGACAGCCACGCAATCACTACCCCCCCCCCCCCGTTTGGGAAGCTAGAGATATTATTTGTGATTGGATTTTTGCAATTTAAAAAAAAAAAAAAAAAAAAAAATCCAAGTCTGATGCTTCATATGTTCATACAGGGTTGTTTTTGTTTTTTTCTCCTTTCTCTCTGAAGACTGAAGAGGTAGTTTCACATTCAAAACGGGATATGGAAGGTGATTTCGAGACACCGGCTTTCAAAAAATCGCAAATACAAATAATAAGCGTTAGAGTCATTTAGAACGAGAACGAGATCACAGGGAGAAACGAAAAGGAACGCCGTAGGAGGAAAGAAAGGAAAAAAATATATATATATAAAGGATAGAGTCTTTACACCTCTCGACGCGAGTAGGCTTGCCGCGGCGTGGACACCGAATCTACACCGGGGGGGGGGGGGGACTAGCGAAGCCGGTAAACGAGTCTCAAGCCACGTCGAGCGTGCTCCATCTTTACGTCTCTCTGTCCACTAATCTCTCACTCTCTATCTCTCTCTCTCTCCTTCTCCAGAGAGGGTGTTGTTGTGGCGAGGCTTTAGTAGAAGTGAAGATCTTGGGGAGGGGAAGCTGGTGCGGCCGGCCCAGCGGAGACGAGACGAAGACGAAGACGGGACAGCGGCCCCCGGTAAGAGTGTGTGTGTGTGTGTGGCGGGGGTGGGGGCTGGATTTAGAGGCTCCGAGACTGTAGGTTAAATTTGGGGTGGAGTGGGGGTGGGTGGGGACGGGGGGTTAGAGCTGGAAGCCCTCCATGGGTCCCTCCTGCTGCTGGAAGATGAACTGGCCTTGGTTCTGGTCCACCTGCGGGGCCAGGCTGGCGTCCTCCTCCTCCACGCCGAAGTAGTGCTCGATCAGGTCGAAGGCCTTCTGGTAGATCTCCTGGTTCTCGTGACTCTGCAGGAACTCGATCTTGTCCAGACCTGGAGGGGGGCACACACACATCAAATTTGTTTTGTTTGAATGACACATTTCATTCAACAGTGTCACAAAAATATGACAATACGCACTGTGGGGCAGAGAAATGAATCGCGATATTAGCTGCATTTTATTCTGCTGTAGTAATCACAAATGAGTCGGCTTGACCGTCACAGTTTCACAAGCTCTCCATCCAAATTATAATATTTGGACTTTGTAATAGGGCTGGGCGATATGGTTGAAATCAGTATCAGGACTTTTCTCGATATCAATATATATCACGATATGGTTCATGTATGCAAAATCATGTTAAATAATCAAATTAACGTTCATCTCATTGCACCGAATGGTAATGTTAGGTGTGATGTCAAACAAAACAGAAATATATTAGAAACCAAATATCAACCAAATATCAAATTCCTTAAGTATGTGTATATATTTAGAAATCTAAAAGAACTTACACACGAACAAGAAGCGCAAACCCTAAGATTGCATCTTTTCAGACAGATTTCTCTGCCTAACTACTGCTGATGTCACCGACTGTTTTTATCTTTCCATTGGCTAGTTAAGGCTGGTTAAGGCTGATCTGAAGTGGTAGGGAGAGAGGCAGGCTACATGAAGTCACTGTCACCCAATGCAATGCCAGGGCTCCTATTTTTCCTGTATAGGCCTGTATGTGAGAGGAGTGTTTCTACAAAAAAAAAAAGATCCACTGGGTGGTGATATTGGCTCATAAATGAAAATGAATAGACTGTATTCTCAACTTTTTCAACGCCTTTACACACACGTGTTTCATGTTTTATGGCAAACAAAACACTGAAATATCAACCACCAACAAAAAGTAATTCTGTTTAATTTATAGAAACACTGACACTTGCACAGCAGTTTGGCTCTGGGTGCTTTATAAAGGGCCAATTAGAAACTATCCACTGATGTTTTTTGTAAATTTCCAGATTTCTAGTAGTGGGTAAAATTTCACCATTGCTGACATTAACAATAGCATTGTTTGGTGCAGCCCCCTTTTAGTGTTCCGTTAGTTCAGTTATTCTGGAGAGTTGCATGAACATGTTTGGGACTAACAGTATGGCTGTATTGGGTTTTAAGTGCATTTATTAATCTGTAAGCAATTCTAATTTGTTTATGATAGGAGTTTAGATTTAGAGGTATGATTGACTGTTATTTTATTGGAGTAAGAATATGTTGTATATCATTTAAGGTCATTTCTATTTATGTAAATAATTCATGCTTATGTCTTTGGCCCAGTGTGCCTACTTCATTTACAGTACTGTGCAAAAGTCTTAGGCACCCTAGATTTTTTATATAAATTTCTTAGAAGTCTATGTTTGTTTTCTGCATCAGTGTGTGTGACTGCTGTTTATTGTAAATTTTTGATATTCAGAAACTTTTCATTTCATTAGTTTTGAAAGCATCTTCGCTTTGTGGATTTCTTTGACATATGCCTAAGACTTTTGCACAGTACTGTATGTACAACGGATTTCTTTCCAGTTAAATAGATTGAGCTACAAGTAGTATTTCCCTCCACCATTTATAGTGTGTACAATTTCTTTTCACTCATTTGTTGGCTGTATGGAAATTGTCCTCTACGTCTATGCATAATTGATGTTGAACTGCCACCTTGTGGCCAAAGAGTAACATCAAGGTAGCACAGCTGTTTAAATAGCTGGTTGTGCTGTATTTATTTCTGTATTATCCTCACTCTTCTATTGTTTCTTATTTCCAGAAATCACATTCCACACTTTACACCAGTGGTTCTCAATGTGGGGTCCGGGGACCACCAGGGGTCCTTGAGGGGGTTCCAGGCGGTCCCCAGCAAATTGATCTATTGTTAAACTTCAGCATTATTTCATTTACAAGAAGTTAACACAATTAGAGACTGTAGAAGAATGACTGTTTTGATCATAGTTTCTCTGTTATCTCTCTACCTACAATACAGATAGTCCAAGAGACAAAATCCCATCAAATGGGGGTCCGTGGCGCTAATGTGGACCCAACTAGGGGTCCTTGATATGAAAAAGGTTGAGAATCACTGCTTTACACCCAACAAGGTGTACATGTATAGCCACTCAATCAAGTCCAGTCTGGGAAATTCAGAACATCTTCTCTTGCATTTTACTGGATACACCACAGCCACTACAACTGCTCGAACCAGTCAAGTTAGTTAAAGGAATAATTCACCCAAAAATGAAAATTCTGTCATCATCTCCTCACCCTCATGCCAAATGAAACACAGGTGAAATTTGTTAGTCCATATAACACACAGGGAGGTTTGCCAGCACAACTTGGTAGCAGCCTTCTCCAAAACAACTGAAGTCAATGGGGACCTGTTCTTTAGAGAGGGTGAACTATTCCTTTAAGAAAGCTCATTTTCATTCCAGCTGTATGATGGGTTTTGGCGGTTGGTACCGTAAGCCTCCTCGATGAGCGCGCAGTAGGGGTTGATGCCCGATCCGTTCTGCTTGGCCTCCTGCTCTCCCAGTCTGAGGATGTTCTCCAGGCCGTTCAGAGACACCTGGACAATCTTGGAGTCCATCACCGTCAGCAGGTCACACATGGGCTTGATGGTGTTGAGAGACACCAGGTATCTGCACACACACACACACACACACACACACACACACACACACACACACACAACAGGGAATCATAATCACATAAGGTATTGAGACGGGAATTAACAAAGAGAGAAAGAAAAAAAGACTAAAATATATGAAACAGTACTACGAAAACAAAATTAAAACTCCAGTCCAGTTTTTATATCTATGAATTTCAGGTCTTTCACAGAGACTCTTGAAGAATGTGGCATATATATAATTTTTTGAAACTTTCAGTTACCCATTATAATTAAAATACAGGTCTGTTTTCTAGCATTGTAAATATTGCTAACTAGGCTTTTTCAATATATCTCTTTGCCGATATTGGCCTTTTATTTAAAATGGGATCTGATCCAGTCAGCATCGTCCACCACTGATGTGATGGATATGATGCAGTTTGATTGTTTACATATTTATTATAGAACTGATCAGTACTACTGGTTGTCTATGGGAAGCCGTTATAAGAGTTTAATAAGGTTTAAGGCTTTCCCACCCTGACAAGAAAATAACTGTGGGGGGAAAACATTGAATTTTTGGAATTTTTCTTTTTTTCTTTTACATGAGATATCCACATTTTACAATACAATCCACAAATGTCAATATTGGTATCAGCCTTCAAGTAAGTAAATAAATTGATTACATTGGTTAAACCCTATTTACGACATGAACAAAACTTACGAACACTAAGCTAAATGTTTAGTTGTCTTTAGCCCTTGGATCAAGAGTTCAGTGGGTCAATTTGAGAGGGAGAGGAATGCCTTCAATCCAATGAATCAAAACATAGACCAAGATAATAGAGGGGTGTCAGTTTTTAATCAAAATTCCCTGATATTCCCTGCCTTCTCCAGAGACTTAATCAAATTCCCTGACTTTCCCCGTCTGGAATATACCTCATGACATCCCAGGAAAGTCATGACCGGCGGGGGAATGCGGCAAAAATGTACCTAATCTGTGCAGGGGTGCCCCCGGAGGTGGCGTTTGTGATAGCCCACGCCGCTTCCTTCCTGGTGCGAAACTCGGCCTTCTGAAGGATCTCGATGAGTACTGGGAAGATGTTGGCGTCGATCACGGTCTGGGGGGGGGGGGGGGGAAGAAATATCGACGTTATCAGCTACGTACGTACAAAACACCCTTCTCTCTACTACAAAACGGAGCCGAAACCCCCCCCCTTTACCTGAATCTGAGCTCTGTTCCCCGCTGTGATGTTGGATACGGTCCAGCAGGCCTCCTTTTTGATGGACTCCTTGGGACTGCTGAGGAGGTGTAGTAAGCAGGGCAGCGCGGAACAATTCAAAATCACCTGAAACGACACGCGGAACGAGGGAAACTGAGTCTAGCGGGGCTGCAACTAACGATTATTTTCATTGTCGATTAATCTGTTGATTAATCGATTAGTTGTTTGGTCTATAAAATGGCAGAAAATGGTGAAAAATGTGGATCAGTGCATTTCCCAAAGCCCAAGATGACGTCCTCAAATGTCTTGTTTTGTCCACAACCCAAAGATATTCAGTTTACTGTCATAGAGGAGTAAAGAAACCAGAAAATATTCACATTTAAGAAGCTGGAATCAGAGGATTTTGACTTATTTTTCTTAAAAAATTACTCAAACCGATTAATCGTTGCAGCTCTAGAGTCTAGTGAGGTGGGGATGGAGGTCAGCTGTGTGAAAAAACTGAATTCCTACCTGTGTCTGAATGTCGTCCCCTGTCACGATGTTGCCCACGGCGCGCAGAGCGGGAGAAACCACTTTGTAGTCGCTGTGCCTGGAAACGAGACAGACAGACAGACAGCATGTTCACAACACTGCGCTTCTCTGTTAAGCTTCTGCTCTGGGAATAAGGAGTTTTTCTTACATAAGCAGCTCCACCAGCCTGCGGCAGACCCCGGAGTCGATGACCGTCTGGATCTTGTCGTTGGGGCCGTCGGAAAGGTAGGACAGGGCCCAGCAGGCGTCGGCCAGGACGTCCGGGTCGCTGCTGAAGAGGAGCCGGGACAGCACGCTCAGACAGGGGGACACCTGTGACGAGGGAACGGAAGAGAGACGCACTGTTATATTAAAAGAAAAAAAAAAAAATACACTGTCCCATCGTCCCCCGTTTATTCCCTAGGCATTAACTTGGTGTGTGTGTGTGTGTGAGTAAATGCGGCCCGACACACACACACACACCGCAAGATCGGACATGATAAGCTGGAAAACCGGAACTGACCTTGGCGAAATCCGGCGGCGGGTTCTTTCCCCGGCACAGGTTGGAAAGAGCCCACACGGCGTTCCGGGTTATTGTGAGGCGGTTGGATTTGGCGAGCAGCCTGGGCGTGGAGAAGGAAAAAAAAAAAAAAAAAAATCCCAACTGTTATTGTGGGACTGTATAATTAATTTGACATGCAACACGTTCAGACAGTCTGGCGGCAACCCCCCCCACCCCACACACACACACACACACACACACAGAGGGGAAAGACACATACTGTTGTAGAGAAGGCAGGATGCCACAGTTGAGCACGTAGTCTCTGCACTCGGCGTTGTCTCCGGCGATGTTCCCCAGTGCCCAGACCGCCTGAAACACACCGACTGCTCATCACTCTCCGATCACATTATGTCCTGTATTCCAACACTCAATACAGCAAACACCTACTGTATTTTTTATAAGCACGTGCCCCTTATTGGAGAAACTCTCCCCCAGACAGTATTTGAGGATTCCCACTGTTGGCCCCCGATGCAACATTCCAGGACTTCTGCACTTCCATGACCTAAAAATGTTCTTCCTTCCTGGTTTGTTAATGTCGTTTCTCTAAAAGGGGTGACCGGTCTGGTTTCCGCGGCTGAAAACCACCAGCTAATGCGGTGGTTCTCGACGCGGGGTCCGGGGACCACCAGGGGTCCTTGAGGGCATTCCAGCAAATTGATGAATTGTTAAACTTCATTATTTTGTCATTTTAGAATGACTATTTTGATCATAGTTTCACTGTTATCTCTCTACCTACAGTACAGATAGTCATGGAATTCTGGACAAAATCATATCGGACAATAAAAATATTCTCAGATTTGGGTCCGAGAGACAAAATCTCATCAAATGGGGGTCCGTGGCTCTAATGTGGACTAAATTAGGGGTCCTTGATATGAAAAAGGTTGAGAATCACAGAGTTAATGCAATGAATGTGTGAAACAAGTTGTTAAATAGTCTGCTATATTCCTGATAAAATTCCCTGATATTGCCCCTGACTTCCCCAGAGAATTGACTAAACTCCCTGACTGGAACACATCTCACCTGTTCCTGGACGTCCTCGTAGTCGGAGTTGAGCAGCTCGATGAAGATGGGCACGGCTCCCGTCTCGATGACCACCTTGGTGTGCAGGAAGGTCCCCGAGGCGATGTTGGTTAGGGCCCAGGCTGCCTCAAACTGACACAGACGTACACAAATGGCATTTTACAGCCCCACCCAGAGTCAAGACATTATAACCAGCGAGGGCCAAATGCTGGTAAACCTATTATCTTTGGTCTTTGCCTGTTCTCAAACTTTGTCCCTGCTGGCCACTGTACTCTCTCTCTGTACTGTGAGCCAATCAAATTGAAGCAAAACAACAGCTCCGTTATCAAACAGACTCCTGATTGGCTGCCTGTTACACTGCTCTACATAAAGCGATAGCGTCTAACCTTCTGTTTCTCCATCCCTTGGATGTTAAATAGCCTAACATTGAGTGAACGAGCCAGTTTTAAATTAAGTATGTGCTCTTAGGGCTGGGCGATATGGTTGAAATCAATATCATGATAATCATAAGGGTTTTTCTCGATATCAATATATATATCACGATATGTTTCATGTATGCAAAATCACGTTAAATAATCAAATGAATGTTCATCTCATTGAACCGAATGGTAATGTTAGGTGTGATGTCAAACAAAACTGAAATTTTCAAATAATATTCCTACCATACCTCATTTTATCAGAGTTTTTAAGTAAAATTTGCTTGTTATCAATTCAGACAGCAGAAATGTGTGTCACGATATCAAAATATCTTCATATCATCACGATATGATTCCACTGAAAGACTATATACTATATTGAATTATCGCCCAGCCCCATCCGCTCCTGTTAACTGAATGTTTTACACAGCACCTACACGGAATGCCAACGAAAACCGGTAGGGTGGCATTTCTATGAAAAATGGATATTCATTATTTTGCCTGATGAACACTGTTCCTGGCAGCTACGTTTTTTTAATGTACCGGCCCTTGGCAGGTGAGCGGAAAAGTTAATTTTGGACACTGCCCACATCACATGGCGAGTACAAGATTAGCTTTTCGTGACAGGCCAGAAGCACCACAGCAACACTGCGTCTGTGCAGGCTGACAGTAAAAACACCCAGACATCCTAATGACAAAACTCAGGCCTGGCTGTTGTAGCAGTTCAGTTTCCTGAGGCCCTTACCTGAAGTGTGCAGTTTTCACTCCTCTTGAGGAACTCCACAAAGCGATTCACAACCCCGGGAGTGGAAATGACCTCGTCTATGGGGGGGTTGGGCTCTGCAGAGGAAAAAGGAGGACAAGACTAGTCTCTCGGTCAATGTAAATCTCTAATTCAAAGTGCCAAAGGCTTAAAGGAAGACACTGGCGCTTTCATCGACTAATGTGCAACAACGGGACTTATAGCAGTTTTGTGTGTTCAGTGGTAGGTGTGCTGTTGTGCTTTTAGCTTACTCATAATATTAAACCGAACATACGAAACATAGAGTGTGCTTAAGTGTTAACATGGACCATGCTCACACACACACACACACACAGGGGAAAATGCTGCCAATTATGTTGCACAGTGGCAAGAACCCAATCGCCAAACGTTCGTGTACTGTGACGTCCTTTTCCTTGGATTTTCTGTTGATGCAGTTTGAGTTTCAGTAGGTGGCGCTCTTGCCTTTGTCTGTTCGGTGCTAACTACCCTGTTCTTCTTCTATTCATTCCAAACAAACAGGAAACTTCAAACGCGTCACTTCCTGTGCACCAGAGGATTTTTTTTCCCCAGGAAAGATCTACCAGCGGGCGTTTAGAACGGCAAATTTAAAAGCTTTCACGAACTGGATATATGTGTCATATCAAATCAGACATTTCGTGAGCTTAGAATTATAAGGTTCTATCCGTCTTCAGGATAGTTCTGAGATATTGAGCTTCAAAGTTTTCAGCATCCATCGAGTTAAATGGAGATGGGTCCTTTTGTTTTAGAAATTACAGACTCAAAAAATCATTATTTTAAAAAAAAAATAACACCACACATATGTCAACAGGCACTCATAGAATAGGTTCATGCGACTAACTCTGCTTTGACAAAGGTCAGATAGAACCTTATAATACCAAGGTCACGATTTATTAAAAAACGTTGCAGATTATTACTTAAAGTTACTTAAACACTAGTATTAGAGAGATGCACAACAAACCTTTGGAGAGTAATTTCCTGAATTTCTGTGTGGCAATTAGCTGCTGGTCTGAGTCATCTGAGAAGATCATCTGAATCATATCTGGAGTTATAACCCCTTCCTACAGAGAAACAAGCCATGTACAAATATTTCAAAATCACAATCACATGCAGAGTCTTAAAAAATATGAACTGAGACTGAGGTGAATTTGACCTTGAACCGTATATACCGGGTCAGAGAGGCAAATTAGCAGAAAGAAGACAACAGAAAACTACAGTTGACACACTTACACCTGCGACGGGTACAGTGGAGCTGATGTCTGGATCCTGGATGGGACATTCCAGCATGGACTCCTCATTTGAGGGCACGCATACGTTCCTCCTCTTGAACAGCTGCGGGAACAGAGCAAAGAGTCAGACCGATTTAAGAGCACAAGACTGGTTTCGTCTGATTACATTTACCAGTCGACTCGCAAGCCCCTCCAGCGTGAGTGGAGGAACCCGTTTACCTGCTCCTCTCTTTTCTGTTTGCGGAGCTGGATGCCTTCTTCCTCTCTCCGGCGACGCATCTCCTGAGGATTCAACGCTTTGTTCTTGTAGCTCTTCATCCTGTAGTTGTCTTTCCCCGGGCTGGCCATGGCGTCTGGGGAGAGACAGCAGAAGAAGAGTCAAGTTATGGTCAAGGTGCATACACTGAATAAAATCAGACCTAATCAAATCTCGATTAGCTATGAATAAGTGACAAACAATGGGGGGGAGGGGGCACACCCAGCATGCATTCAGGGTGGGGGTGATCATGATTTCAGGTCAAGACATGGTCTCCCTAACGTTACAAGCTAGGGATAGAAGTTGAATGTTAAAGATTAAGTCACTAAAAACCTAAGGGCGGGGGCAATATAGACCATAACCAACATATATGTGGTGTAAAACTACCATACATGCTGGTTAATTCATTTGCTAGCTCGCCATTTCGACGGTACAGATTAAACCGGGTTTCTCCTCCAGAGGCCTACGGCTAGCTGCTAATGTTAACTTATTATGACTGACGCTGGTTTGTTAGCCGGCTAACGCTACATGGCGCCGATATCAAACTATTTACGAGTTTGTCTAAGCCGTTACAGCTTGTGCAGTCACATGAGATGATCCTATAGTTGTAACGCGAGATTGTGACATTTGGTTAGCTATATGTTTGGTTTCAAACCTGAGCTATTCCTGCGATTTACCCTGTGGTAGTAGCTCCTAACTATCCCCGTTTGTCACGCCAAAGTCCAATCAAAAATTCTGGCCGTGTACTGCATTGCTTGCTGGCAAAGGCACGTGCTTACCAAAGGTAACGTCTGCATACAGATATCCTATCAAGCAGCACTTTATTTCAATAAAATCTCCCGCCCTCTGTGGTGTATTTTGGCAGAGAAGTCTTATGGGACTAACAGCCAAACTGATTCTAATCGTTGACATTTTATTGAAATTCAGTGCTACTTGGTGGATTGTATGAATGCCGAAGTGAAGAGCGACTCCTACAAGATTCGTAGAATAGCTTAAATCGTATTCTACCAGATATATACCTTTGCCGACACGCAAGGACACTTTAAACTGAGAGATTTTCAAACGGAGTTTGGTGTGACGTTCTCTCCATGTAAGAGAACGGAACGCATCGGGCTGTTCAGCCTCTAAACTAGCTTAACACACCTCTCTCCCCGTTAGCTCCCTAGCTAATGGTGGTTAGCAAGGTAAGTCTTGTTGTGTTGTATGTTATGCTTCTCAGAAATATTACGGAGAAAAAACGACGTCCTCAGTTCTGTAAACAGAGATAACAGTGTGTTCTTACCCATTGAAGATCAAACTTATCCGTAAGAAGCGTTTGTTTATTAGCGACAACCTCTCTTGCTCTCTCTACCTTTACTGAGAGCAATATGGCGTCCGATTAAAACTTTCCCAGCAAGCCCCTGGCGTCAACAACGCCTGACGTCGCTTCCGTCAGCTGTTAACCGGTTTCGCTTAACAGGGGTCAAATTAGCAAGAGTTAGCCAGAGTTATGCCGGAAAATGTACATTTTGCCTTCCAAGCAAACGCGTAAAACAGTACTCTCTATTGGAAACAAACTTGTGTTGTATTGTGTAAATTTTATACGGAGACAATTGAGCATTTATCTCTTCAGTGTGTACATGTAAATGTATTCTGGGTAAATTTGCAGCCAGACTTCAGGAAAAGAACTATACATTTCCATAATGCCCTTTAATGTGTGATTCCTCGTTTTAACTCTAGATGAAACGTTTGTACTGAACCTAGGTAAAACCTTTATTACATTTCCATTTGCAATGAATTCCTCCTCAGATTTAGTCTTTTTTCACACGCTGGTACTACTCAGAAAACATTGCAATCGTCAATAATGGTTTTATTTTGAAAGCGTGGACCGGAACTCTTATTTTTTATTCTGGCTAGCTTGACGGTGGATGCTACATGCTAGCTTGTCAGTTTCGGAGCTGTAGAAAGGAAAGCAAAACAAATATATTTCTCTCCTTGTAGTTGTTGAATATACTCTACTACGTTCGTTGCATTACCGGTGAGTAAATTGTCTCGATATTTAGAAAGGGACAAGGTAGTCAAGGTAGCCACACTCGGCGAAAGACAATGCCTCAAGTGATAGAGTGAGTGCCCTATGGAGATATATTCACGCCAAACTCTATTTAAAAATCTGGCAATTTAAGGTTGCCTTACTTATCGGTACACATACACTCCCAAAGCATCAATTCAGATCTTATTGGAATCGCCAGGACCCTTTTCAATTCGGCATACATCCAGCACCCCAAGCAGCACTTATTTCAATAAAATCTCAACAAAATTGTTTTGCCTGTTATTGCCATAATCTTCTACCAAAATACACCACGGTGGACGGTAGTGAACAGTGAACCAATTAAAAGTTGAGATTTTATTGAAAGAAAGTGCTGCTTGGAGAATCACTTGCATGCTAAATTTACCAGAACACAGTAACCATTCGTAAAAGGCCTTAAGTCAGGTATATACACTGGTAAATAAACAAGGTCGCATTAAACTGTCCGATTTTTAATAGAGTTTGGTGTGAGGTTTAGGGCTGCAACTAACGATTATTTTCATTGTCGATGAATCTGTCGATTATTTTTCTCGATTAATCGATTAGTTGTTTGGTCTATAAAATGTCAGAAAATGGTGAAGAATGTCGATCAGTGTTTCCCAAAGCCCAAGATGACGTCCTCAAATGTCTTGTTTTGTCCACAACCCAAAGATATTCAGTTTACTGTCATAGAGGAGGAAAGAAACCAGAAAATATTCACATTTAAGAAGCTGGAATCAGAGAATTTTGACATATTTTTCTGTAAAAATTACTCAAACCGATTAATCGATTAATAGATTAATCGTTGCAGCTCTAGTGAGGTTCTCCTGAACGTAGCGTGTCTGTCTCCCTAGGCTGAAGCCATGCTGACGTGTGAGATCTGTGGTGAGGAGTTAGTGCTGGAGGAAGACATGAGGACGCATCTTCTACTGAGCCACATGGAGAACGAGATGAGCTGCCCGCTCTGCTCCTTATCTGGGGTGTCCTATGACGAACTGAGCTTCCACCTCAGCACCGCACATCCAGAGAACCACAACGGAACACAGGATCCAGACTGTGGCGGTCCCGCTCATTCCCCACGTTCCTCTGCTGGAACAAACAGTGATAGGTCTGACAGCTGTGAACCCGAAGCGGCCCGTTCCCGCTCGTCTCGGGACGGTTGTAGCACGGCCGGTGGAGGAACACCCCACAGAACGTCCCGTCTCCCCACCGCCACCACCATGGTGCACCCTCAACAGAGCAGTGGTTTAATCCCACCCTCGACAGGTACCACACCTGTTAGTGGTGGTTCATCGCCCGGGGGGACAGCGCCCATAACTTGTTCGGCTTTGACTGGAAGGAGTCCCAGAACAAGACAGGAGTCTCTCAGACACTGTGGTGATGATGATGCTGATGAAGATGCAGCAGAGCAGGGCAAAATCAAGCAGAAGCGCCTGTCCTCTCCAAGAAAAGGTGAATCCCAGGCATGGATGGCAGTGGATGTGCTGGAAGAAACTTGTTTTTTATTATCATGTTCTTTCTTTCTTCATTAACGTCTGTCTTGCACTGTTCTGTATTGTGTGTGTTCTAGAGAATCTGTTCCCTTGCCCTATGTGTGCGCTGGTCTGCAGCGACTGTTTCGTCCTACAGGAGCATGTCGAGTTGCATCTGCAAGAACAGAACTCGGCTGAAGGTATCTTTCTATCTCAGAGATTTGCATCTAGGGACAGGCCGCATTGTTCAGTCAGGCCGCACAGGCTGTACTTTATCAGCACACTGCTATCCGGTGGCAGTGCTGAGTCAGTATGAATCAGAGGAGATAAAAGAGCGCATAGTGTGTTCAGATGAAGCCTGCTTAAGCCACATGTAGGGCTGGGAGATATTTCAATATTATCGTTTATCGTCTTGTATCGTGATGATATGATGATTTGGGGATATTGTGACATAATTCTGCTGTCTAAACTGATGATAACAAGCACATTTTATTTAAAAACTCTGACAAAAATGAGGTATGGTAGGAATATTATTTGAAAATGTCAGTTTTGTTTGACATCACACACATTACCATTCAGTTCAATGGGACGAACATCAATTTGATTATTTAACACAGAGGTGTGACCAAGTCAGCTTTGCTCGAGTCCCAAGTCGGTCTCAAGTCTTGAGGCACAAGGTTCAAGTCAAGTCCCAAGTCTAAATGTAGATTACCAAGTCAAGTCCATGTCATTAATGTCAAGTCTCAAGTCTAAATGTAGAACAGCAAGTCAAGTCAGAACAAATCAAGAGTCCAGTATCAATTTAGCATCTTAAAGAAAACTAAATATCTAGGACTTTTCAATGTAATATGGTTTTAATAGGATAAAAACTTCATCGGCATCATGAGTTTGATTTCTATAATCAGTTTCAACTTCAATAAATTCAATCATTCCATACAAATTCAGAAAACAGAATTTAAATTCAGTCGCCTTGACGTCGTCATCAAAGTCAAAGTCAAGTCCCAAGTCTCAAGTCTTCTCTTCATTCATCAAGCCAAGTCTCAAGCAATTAAAACTGTGACTCGAGTCTGACTCAAGTCCAAGTCATGTGACTTGAGTCCCCACCTCTGATTTAACGTGATTTTGCATGCGTGAGCCATATTGTGATATATATTGAAATGGAAAAAGCATCTTTATTTAAGGCCGATTGTCTTTCCAGGAGCGGCGCCGGGGGCTTCTTCATCGGCCATGGCGTCACCTTCATCCCACAGTCTCTCAGGTTTGTCCTCTGCTCCTTCATTATTGGAGTTGCACAATCAATTTTTTGCTCGCGTGGTATTTGTATGGTTGCCTTATGAGTTCAGAAGAAAGCAAAACTACCTCGCCTTACAACCAAGGTGCATGAACTAGAACAAAGTTAGAAAGGAAGAACAAATGAAGCTACTCTTTGGGGCGGATGGATGTTCCAAACAAGTCTTTATTGCTACTGGAGAAGCATTGGTTTTTCTGTACCAATAAAGACATTTCATCTAAAAAAAAAGTCTTTATTGGTACACAAAAGCATTGGTTTTTCTTTTTAATATCCATCGCAAGAGTAGCTGAATTTGTTCTTCCTTAGTATCTTCATATGGTTTGACGGCAACATTCGCATTTCAAATGGGCAGTCCTCTTATTTAGAAAAAACAAAAAAGAAAAGTCTCACCCCAAATGCACAGTTCCACCCATGTCATGACATCCCCCAAAACCCACACATGACCATCCCACCCACCCACCCCTTCAGGTCCGACCACTAATTCTTTCAGAGTATGTACCTATACAAAGAAAAAGAAATAAATAAAAACAGTACAGGAAAGAGAAAAGAAACCGCAATCACTATAAAACAAACGTGTCTGACCTACACATGACAGTTGGATTCAATACTTGCTTGAATATAAAAGGAGTATTATGTTGTGGACTCTGTCTCCAGAAATGTTAGAAAACCACCCCAAATCTTTTGAAACTCTCCAGGCTTTCCGTTCAGGTTATACATTATCTTTTCATTTGGTATACATGACGCTAATTCATTAGTCCATCTAGTAGATGTAGGTGGTTGTTCATCTTTCCATTGCATGGCTATTTGTTGGCTGTGATAAGGACAAGTCTAATAAATTTGAGTTTGTTTTTATTGACCTTTATCATAGATGTGTCGCCCAGTAGGGTTACTCTTGGTTCTGTGGGGATGTTTATTCCTGTGATGTCATTAAGCACATTGAGTATAGAGGTCCAATATGAATTTAGACATAGGCAGGCCCAGAACATGTATCAGTGTTCCTATACCAGTTTCAAAGGCCAGATTTTAGCATTTCATGGACTTTTCTAATGTACAATCTCTTATTCCAGTAACAAAAAAGAAACGCCTCACCCCAGCTGCACACTCCCACCCATATCCATCTGGCATCTTCAAGTTAGAACACACAAGCAATGGCCAGATTTTAGTATTTCGACTACCTGGCCAGAAGCATAACCACATAAATAGCCTGCTTGCCCCTTATTGGGTGCTTGTTTGGTGTTTGTAGAATATGGAAATGGCCACTAGAGGGTCTGGTTCCCATTTTTTTTTTAATTAAACGTAAAGAGAAGCAGTCAGATGGAGTTCCCAAATATAAAGAGCTTAGTGCATACCAGTGAGGGACGGAGGTAAACTGATCCTAAACTGGCCTAGTCTTTAATGATTTTTTGATGGTGGAGATTGGGAGTTTACACAGTGTGCCACTCTTCGATGAAGGTGTGCCACAGTACTAAAATACTGTATGTTTTACATTATGTTGGTACCGGGATTATTTTCATTTTAATGCTTAATTGACCAAAATCAAGGGACCCATCCAAATTCAGTCCACATACAGTCAATAGCAGAGAGCACCTCATATGTTTATTTACAGTAGTGTTTAACCGATATGGGTTTTTTTGAAGGTCAATACTCTGACCATATTTTGGGATTGAATTAAATTTGACCGTTTTCATGCCAAAAATTCCAAACAATATTCAAGTATTTAGTGTTTCCTCCCAGAATTGTATTGTCAGGGTGGAAACGCGTCTGAAACAGCATTCAGACCATCATGGACCATTGAAACCCAGGGTGATGTTAATAACAGCAACAATCATAAAACAGCAAAAATGATAATAAGACATTCATGTGCACTTGTATGGAATCCAATTGCCTCATTTAAATCAATTCAGGTTAAGGGCTTCCCATAGACCAGTGATTCTCAACCTTTCTCATATCAAGGACCTCTAATTTAGTCCACATTAGGGCCACAAACCCCCATGTGATGAGATTTTGTCTCTCGGACCCAAATCTGAGAATATTTTTATTCTTAGATATGACTTTGACCAGAATTCCATGACTATCTGTATTGTAGGTAGAGAGATAACAGAGAAACTTTGATCAAAACAGTCATTCTACTACATTCTCTAATTGTGTTAACTTCTTGTAAATGAAATAATGCTGAAGTTTAACAATTCATCAATTTGCTGGGGACCCCCTGGAACCCCCTCAAGGACCCCTGGCGGTCCCTGGACCCCACGTTGAGAACCACTGCCATAGACAACCAGTGTAGCATTGATCAATTCTGCAATAAATATGTGAATGAATGAATCGAACTGCAATATATCCATCATATCAGAGGTGGATGACACTAACAGTTAGACCGATTTATAGTTTTATATAACTCGACTTACATGAAGTTTCTAAACTGCTTCTCAGGAGGGAAGAGATATGAGTGCCCCATGTGCTCTGTTGTCTGTGGCGACAGCTTCTCACTGCAGGAGCATGTGGAGCTGCACTTAGACTACGGTGCAGCCGCAAACTGTGCAGGTACGGGTTTCTTCACACCCCCTTACAACATACAAGTCACTCAATTCCCATCGTACAACACAATGTACCCCAATCTGATTGTCCGTAACCCCGTGATCCGATGCACCGCCTGCTTACGCGTTTCTAAGACTTGACTGGTTTGATTGTGTCGACCCAGAGAGTCCTGGCTCGGACCTGAGGCTGGCCAGACGGCTTCAGCAGGAGGAAGACCAGAGGAGGAGGGAGCAGGAGGCCAAGCGGGAGGTGGAGGAGTTCAAGAAGCTGCAGGTCAGTCTCGGGTCTCGATACCCTGATGTCTTGAATCTCAGTACCCCGCTTTCTCGTTTTTTCACCTGATTGTGCAAAAATGGACAGCGAAATCCTCCCTAAAGTCGTGTGCTGTGTGCCTGGCTTTACTTGTTTTTAAGTCTCCGGGCCAGAGACAGCCGTGGCCGGAGGCATTATGTTTTCGGGTTGTCCGTTCGTAGGTACGTCCATATGTCCGTACGTCCGTCCCATTCTCGTGAACGCGATATCTCAGGAACGCCTCGAGGGAATTTCTTCAAATTTGGCACAAACGTCCACTTGGACTCAAGGATGAACTGATTAGATTGTGGTGGTCAAAGGTCAAAGTTCAAGGTCACTGTGACCTCACGTCCGTCCCATTCACATGAACGCGATATCTCAGGAACGCCTGGAGGGAATTTCATCACATCTGGCACAAACGTCCACTTGGACTCAAGGATGAACTGATTAGAATTTGGTGGTCAAAGGTCAGAGGTCAAGGTCACTGTGACCTCACAAAAGCCGTTTTTGGCCATAACTCAAGAATTCATATGCTATTTATGACAAAATTTCACACAAATGTCTAATAGGATAAAATGATGGAGTGATGACATTTTATATCCAAAAGTTCAAAGGTCAACTTCACATCATAATGTTTTGCTTACCACTGTAGCTGAGAAAATGATTTTGGGTCATTCTACAAAAATGGTAGAAGTGCTGTCACTTACATTTGCAGACACCAAAATCCTTTAAGTTGACCTAATAATCACATCAATTATATATGTTCAATAAATAAAGACTGTCTTTGCAATGATAAAACAAAGTTTATTGGCGGAGGCATACAACCGCGAGGCGGTTATTTCTAGTCTGGAGAATGCAAGGGCGCGACTGTGGTTTCTCTCTATGTGCATGTGATATGTCATGGTGTCTCACTCGCTTCATCACGCACTTTCACGAGGCTGCGATTCCAATCAGTCATGATGACATTTGTGGTATGTGCAGAAACAGTTTGGTTTGGACGGCGGGGGCGGCTATCGCAGGCAGATGGAGAGGACCATGGAGAGCGCGGTGGCCAGAGGCCGCATGGCCCCCGCAGACTTTCACAACAAGAGGGCCGAGATGATGGAGTCTCTGTCCTCAGGGCTCGATGATGGCAGAACCAGAACACAGGGTATGTTGACGTGACACATTGCAAGATTAAAGGAATACGCCAACTTTTTGGAAGATTGCCCCGTTGGTCAACTTAGCTGTTAAGTGATGAGAACATAGACCCCAAATCATCCCTATGTCCCCAGTAGATCATTGGCTCCGTTAGCAGACACTATGATGAGTGATAGTAGGCTCTATGCTAACACTTTAGCATACACTATGCTGTTTTTGTATAGCAATTTTGCACTGGAGCACCATGTAGTTAATATTTTGAAGATTAAAATAACTTCGGCCATCTATGCAGCATAGACCATCTGACCATCACCAAAATAAGCAAGTAAAAAAAAGGTCAAGATCATATTTAGAGTACTTTGTGGAGCTAGTCTTCCCATTAACATATTCCCAGAGTCCCTTTTCATCACTACAGTGCAATAGTGAATGGCTCTTGTTCGGGCTCATCTCTTCAGTATTGGCCCCTGCTCATCTTTCAGATTTCCAGAATGTGTCAACTTCATGTGTGCATTTCGTAACCCTGTTATTCATAATTCCATGAACTCTGAGGAAATGTTATTTTAGCTCGTTCTGGTTTTGGGGATAGGCTGTTCCAACACCCTGCGTGTGGGTAAATAACAACGTATCACATGTGCTTTAGTCAGTTTCTTATGAAACGACAGTCAAGCTGCAAGTCATTTGATACCTTAATGAGTTATGAATAATTACTGATTCATACATCTGTGATGTTCAGTGCATTCCAGGTGTTTTTATGCATTATGTTTTCGGGTTGTCCGTCCGTACGTTCGAACGCCTTGAGGGAATTTCTTCAAATTTGGCACAAACGTCCACTTGGACTCAAGGATGAACTGATTAGAATTTGGTGGTCAAAGGTCACTGTGACCTCACAAAAGACGTTTTTGGCCGTAACTCATAATTCATAATTCATTAATTATGACAAAATTTCACACAAATGTCTAATAGGATAAAATGATGAAGTGATGACATTTTATATCCAAAAGTTCAAAGGTCAACTTCACTGTGACATCATAATGTTTTGCTTACCACTGTAGCTGAGAAAACGATCTTGGGTCATTCTACAAAAACGGTGGAAGTGCTGTCACTTACTTTTGCAGACACCAAAATCCTTTAACTTGACCTAATAATCACATTAATTATATATGTTCAATAAATAAAGACTGTCCTTGCAATGATAAAACAAAGTTAATTGGCGGAGGCAATGGCATACAACCGCCAGGCGGTTATTTCTAGTTTTGTGATAACGTGTACATTTTCGGTGTACCCACTTCCCTCCACCTGCCTCGTCTACCTCTACTTCAGTCAGTGATTTCCTCTCCTTCATTTCCTTCGCTTCATCAAGTTATCGGCTCTTATCTTTCCGTTTCGCTCTTCAAAACAAACACGCCCGCAGAGACGCCAAGCCGGGGGAGCGGCAACAAGTGGCAGCATCTTCTCTGCGACAGGGGTTTTTTTGGGGGGAAATGTGGTCTTAATTTTGGCAACAAACAAAACCACCGGTGCGAGATAGAGCCTCCCAACTGTCTCGTTTGACTCATTTGTGTACCGATGAATTATACCGACGGATTTGATGCACACCCTCTGTCTAGGTTTGCTGGGAGCCTTGTATGAATACTACCAGAGGGAACCCAGAGACTGTGTCCATGTGTGGCTGAGTGCTGAGACCGACCACTACTGCTCCTCAGAGGGGGATAAAGGCTGGGGCTGCGGCTACCGAAACTTCCAGATGCTTCTGTCCTCTCTACACACAATAGAGACCTTTGCTCAGCGCCTGCCAGGTACTCAAGCACACAGCCTGTCACTCATAACAGCTGAGCCTGAAATCATCGCTTCCTGCAGTTTGTTCGCCATCAATCCAGTGCAGTTTAGCTTCTGTTTTTGTCCAATTTTCCACGTCAAATGTACTGTAGAAGAAATAGTCTTATATGGTCCTATGGGAACATGTTTGATTTATCCCATTTATTAAACACACAGAGCTGAATGAAGAACAGAAATGATTTGTAGAAAGTAAGTTTCTTAAGTGCACTAAACCATGATGTAGTTTGCAGTTTGAGCGATGTAGTTTGATAGTGTTCAGCTATAGAGGAGTGATGTAGTTTGATACTGTTCAGCTATAGAGGAGTGATGTAGTTTGATAGTGTTCAGCTAGAGGAATTATGTCGTTTGATAGTGTTCAGCTAGAGGAATTATGTAGTTTGATAGTGTTCAGCTATAGAGGAATGATGTAGTTTGATAGTGTTCAGCTATAGAGGAGTGATGTAGTTTGATAGTGTTCAGCTATAGAGGAGTGATGTAGTTTGATAGTGTTCAGCTATAGAGGAGTGATGTAGTTTGATAGTGTTCAGCTATAGAGGAGTGATGTAGTTTGATAGTATTCAGCTATAGAGGAGTGATGTAGTTTGATAGTGTTCAGCTATAGAGGAATGATGTAGTTTGATAGTGTTCAGCTAGAGAGGAGTGATGTAGTTTGATAGTGTTCAGCTATAGAGGAGTGATGTAGTTTGATAGTGTTCAGCTATAGAGGAGTGATGTAGTTTGATAGTGTTCAGCTATAGAGGAGTGATGTAGTTTGACTGTGTTCAGCTATAGATGAGTGATGTAGTTTGACAGTGTTCAGCTATAGAGGAGTGATGTAGTTTGATAGTGTTCAGCTATAGAGGAGTGATGTAGTTTGATAGTGTTCAGCTATAGAGGAGTGATGTAGTTTGATAGTGTTCAGCTATAGAGGAGTGATGTAGTTTGATGGTGTTCAGCTAGAGGAATTATGTAGTTTGATAGTGTTCAGCTAGAGGAATGATGTAGTTTGATAGTGTTCAGCTATAGAGGAATGATGTAGTTTGATAGTGTTCAGCTATAGAGGAGTGATGTAGTTTGATAGTGTTCAGCTATAGAGGAGTGATGTAGTTTGATAGTGTTCAGCTATAGAGGAGTGATGTAGTTTGATAGTGTTCAGCTAGAGGAATTATGTAGTTTGATAGTGTTCAGCTAGAGGAATGATGTAGTTTGATAGTGTTCAGCTATAGAGGAATGATGTAGTTTGATAGTGTTCAGCTATAGAGGAGTGATGTAGTTTGATAGTGTTCAGCTAGAGGAATTATGTAGTTTGATAGTGTTCAGCTAGAGGCATTATGTAGTTTGATAGTGTTCAGCTATAGAGGAATTATGTAGTTTGATAGTGTTCAGCTATAGAGGAGTGATGTAGTTTGATAGTGTTCAGCTATAGAGGAGTGATGTAGTTTGATAGTGTTCAGCTATAGAGGAGTGATGTAGTTTGATAGTGTTCAGCTATAGAGGAGTGATGTAGTTTGACTGTGTTCAGCTATAGAGGAGTGATGTAGTTTGACAGTGTTCAGCTATAGAGGAGTGATGTAGTTTGACAGTGTTCAGCTATAGAGGAATGATGTAGTTTGATAGTGTTCGGCTATAGAGGAATGATGTAGTTTGATAGTGTTCAGCTAGAGGAATTATGTAGTTTGATAGTGTTCAGCTATAGAGGAGTGATGTAGTTTGATAGTGTTCAGCTATAGAGGAGTGATGTAGTTTGATAGTGTTCAGCTATAGAGGAATGATGTAGTTTGATAGTGTTCAGCTATAGAGGAGCGATGTAGTTTGATGTTCAGCTAGAGGAATGATGTAGTTTGTTTTATGATGTTTAATTGCTCCTGTTCCTTATTTGCTGCTGTCTTGGCCAGGTCTCCCTCATAAAAGAGATTCTGAATCTCAAGTGGACTTCCTGGTTAAATAAAGGTTAAATAAAAAAATAAAATAACTGACCTGAATTTGACTCTACTTGACTGCGGTACTGAGGCAATAGTTATAAAAAAGAAGTGTGTTGCCATTGAAACTGGGGTGTCAGGTTGTTTTTGCTACACCTGCCGCTACGGCTCCTGTAACCTGACACTAGAAATGCATCTCAGCTCAACATAGAATCAGATGGCTATTTCCCTCGCAAACCGCCAATGCAAATGCGCATCACCGATCTGACATGTTTGTCTTGTATTTCATGCAAATGTGATGCTTTTGTTTTTCTAAAGCATAACCACAGACTGCACAACAGCAGAAACTACTTAGGATTTTTGGGGGATATATTGAAATTAAATATATTTCCGTACACAAATGTGACAATACGTATCGTGGGGCAGAAAAATGAATCACGATATTAGCCACAGTTTATTCTGCTGTAGTAATCACAAATGAGACGGCTTGCTCATCACAATTTCACAAGCTCCCCATTGAAATGATATGATTTAAACAGTTAGGCTATCCAGATACAAACCTAAATAAAATGCCCATGTCTGATGTTAATGCCAGTTCCTCTTCCTCTATTCCAGGGGTGCCCAAAGGTTTCAGCTCTGCTTCCAAAATGTAATCTCACCAGTGAGCCACGGGCCAAAATATATAAGCATGTTATGGTCATTTTGAAATGCAAACTTTCATATAATTGTAATCAATATTCTTTTCTCAATGACCTCTACACAACAGTTCTCCCAATCTCCCAAACAAGTTCTCATTTATTCAACATTTTAACAAGGGTTTTCTGTTAAATCAATATTTCAATTTTATATTATATTTATAATATATTTTTTAAAAATGAAAACAATTAGGCTACATATTTATATTGTAACAAAATATATCAATCACATATTTTTGCCATTCGAATAATATACCCTTGTGTTTATACACAGTTTAAACACAGTAAGTTTTTATCTATTCTAAACTATCTCATATTTCTGCCCCCCCTCTGACGGGCCAAATCAAATGTAACGGCCCGCGGGCCACAGTTTGGGCACCCCTGCTCTATTCAGTCTTGTGTGGTTTACCATACTGCACACGCTCTTCTTCACAAACAGTTGATGCAGCTGCTTTGTGGACAGGAAAAAATGGCACACGGGGGCGTGGATATGTTTGAGGCATACTGCACCACTGAGTAGAACACTGAGTAGAAAACTCCACCCTTGGATAATCTTACACTGCAAGATATCATCAATTTGTGATGTTCAGTGCACTGTGATCTAAGTGTAATTGTTGTAATTTCATCGTTTGGCGTAGTAACAGTGAACGGTCTACCCATTGTTCAGTTCTTCCCGTTTTTGCTTACTTTATCATTGTCCTTCTCCAGAGAGGGCAGTTCCCAGTATCCCACGGGTGCAGAGCATGATCGAGGGGGCGTGGAAGGAAGGGCTGGATCCACAAGGCGCATCCCACTTCGGCCGGCGCCTACAGGGAACACGAGCCTGGATCGGAGCCACAGAGATCTACGCCCTCCTCACCTCTCTGGGAATCAGGTGCGAACGGTCTAAGATAGTCGAAGCCCGTCCAAGTATAGAATTGTAAGCTACATTAAGGCATTTGAAGACAAGAGGCAGGCAGTAGTAAAGATGTGGTTGTAAGAAGGGTTGGACCAATACACTGTATTGCAGAGGTGTGGACTCGAGTCACATGACTTGGACTCGAGTCAGAATCGAGTCACAAATTTGATGACTTTAGACTCGACTTGACAAAATCCAAAAAGACTCGCAACTCGACTTGGACTTTAACACCAGTGACTCGTGACTTCACTTGGACTTGAGCCTTTTGACTTGAAAAGACTTGATACCTTCCCCCAAACCCAAAGATTAAAAAGTATGTTATTTAAAAAGTGTGCCACGAATCCATTCATTTTCCTTAATTTCCTGAATCAACTAACGTTAACGCTATTCATTCCCAGCAAGTCGACACTTCATTTCCCAGATCCACTTTGTTTGAACCAATCTGACAGCATCCAATCAAGTTGCAGGAGAGAACCATGAAGAAGTAACGTTATGTTACTGAGCACCAGTTGGAAGAAATGATACCAAAGATGGTAAATGGTAAATGGACTGCATTTATATAGCGCTTTTATCCAAAGCGCTTTACAACAACTTTACTACATTCACCCATTCTCACACACATTCATACACCGATGGCGGCAAGCTACCACGCAGGGTGCTGGCGCAACCATCGGGAGCAATTTGGGGTTCAGTATCTTGCCCAAGGACACTTCGACATGCGGACTGGAGGAGCCGGGGATCGAACCACCGACCTTATGATTAGTGGACGACCCGCTCTACCTCCTGAGCCACAGCTGCCCCAAAGATAATTTGATTTGCGTACAAAAACTATGCGGTGGTCAACCAAAAACAAATTGCAGTATGCAAAACGTGCGGGTCGGAAATTACAGACAGAGATGCAACAACTTCCAACTCCGTTCGACATTTGAAGCTGCACAAAGAACGGTAAGTCGAGGCTAATATATTAACGTAGTTAGCGAGCCAATGCTTAGCTAACTTTACAGCTATCCATTACATCCACCGCAGAGCCACCCCCCCCCCCCCTAGTTTTTTCGTAACACAGGCTCCGTGTCGGCCATTGTACAGCAATGATCTGTTTAAACAGACAAGAGTGTTGCGGGTTCCCTCTCCGGTTCGTACTTTGATGTTCACCCGAAACAAGATGACAAATCAGCTTCTAAATTAGACGGCCACGCGCTGCAATCTGCTAACGTTACAGCAGCGAAATCGCAAGGTAACGCAACGTTAACATTACTCCCTTCACTGAAAATGAATGGTTTCCTCTGTTGTTAAAATGGCATTACATTTGGTGAAGAGCGCATTATGACTTGTTTAGGACTCGAAACTCTAAGTTTTGGATTTGGGACTTGACTCGGAACTTGCCTGTCTTGACTTGGGACTTGAGTGCAAAGACTTGAGACTTACTTGTGACTTGCAAAACAATGACTTGGTCCCATCTCTGCTGTATTGGTTTGCAGATGTTGGCCTTTCATTAAAAATCAGATATCATTCAGTCAGTGTCATCCTCTGCCAACATGATGGAGGTCGCTCTCTGATTCCTGACAAAATCAGGAAACAGACCAAAGTTGAACATAAATACTTAACATTCAAGCAGTAAAACGGGTTATGAAGAGTAAAAGAGTGAGGAAAATGAACATAAACTCCTATGTACGTAGAATAATGTCTTTAACTTTGTCTTGAAAATACCAACAGAGACATTCTGAGATCTTGTGGGATCTTTTCCAGAGTTTAGGGGCGTTAAAAACAGAAAGCGGCTTCACCAGTGTTCTTGTGTAAAACCTTTGGAACATCTAATAAAAAAAAAAAAAAAAGCAAGACTGAGGAGTGTTTTTGGCAGGGACATAACATGATAAACAATCTTATGAAGGTGCCATTTAGTGCTTTATATACAAAGTAACATTATATCAGTTAACTGGGCACACCTTGGAAGTTCTTCTTTAGTGGCTTGTGGGGATGGAGGTTGGCAAGTCCAGCTTTCTCTGGACGCAACAGCTCACTGCTGTTTAGGAGAAAGCAACAATTCCATTCATTTCCTCAGGCATTTCCCACCAGTGACCGGATACCAAATTTTAATCTGGGCAGATAGGATGAATCTGCAGGCCTCAATTACAGGGGGCGGGATGCTCTTCTCCTTCGCGATTTGAGGCGGTGGTATACTAGCAACTAAATCTCAAGCTTGCCTAAAATAGAAACACAGTCAAACACAGCGTCTCATACAAATTTGTGTCTACACATTGCAGCTTTGAACTGTTCGTTTATTTACACTCCATGCAAGAAGATTACAGAGATAACCATAACCTAGGGACTCCAGAAATAGCAGTGGCAAAAACTCAGAACAACAACAATGGCTGTGGTGAAAGAGCAACAAAGCCGTCTGAGGGAATCTGAGGAGTTAGAAGCCGTTTGATTGATCATAAAGGTGCAGAAATCTTCTAAAAGCTCAGCAAGCCAGACCTCCAAACTATTCATTTTGAAGAGTTGACCGCCAGATGTTAGCATGGAGATGGAAACAATGGCAACTAGAATTGCACTCGGAGAGCGCAGACCTCCGCCAAGGTTCGTGCTATTATTGCTTGTTTCGTGAGTCGGATCCGGATCCGCTCCAAAATTTAATGGGTTCTTCCTTGGCTCATGCTACACCCTTCCATGAAGTTTCATGAAAATCGGGCCAGTAGTTTTTCTGTAATCCTGCTAACAGACAAACAAACAGACAAACAAACAAACAAACGGCACCGAAAACATAACCTCCTTGGCGGAGGTAATGAATGGAAAAGGAAATGGAGACGCTTTTCCACAAGGCGACACAACCAACTGTGATATTTTAGACCGATCACAGACACAAAGATGGTGTGTGAAGAATTCAGCTAGTTCAGCCATCAAGCCTGTTCACTGTGGAGTCCGAAGACAATGCAGAGCTTTGTTTTTTCTGCAAAAGTTTCTTTTCGTCCATACGAACCTGCTGAAATTCATTTCCGCACTAAGTATACCATGGCCTTTAGGCTGATAAGACTGTGCATTATTACATAAAACTCTTGCCTAATGCAGCTTTAAAGATAATTCAATATCAGCTGTCTGCAGCTTCAACTCAAAAATACCGCTAGCGTTATCAAGCCTTCAAAAACCCATAGCGGTCAAACCCTAGTTCATATCTCTCAGGCCGGACTGGGTAAGAGCATCCACCAAATGCCTGACATGTGTTCACGTGTGTTCACAGCGCCCGCATCACAGACTTCCACCGGCCCACCGGCCCCGGAGACACCCATCTCAGGCTGTTTGAGTGGGTGAAGCAGTACTTCTCCCAGTCTTCCAGGAGCACCAGACTTCCCCCGAGGGTGATCCAGACTGCTCAGCCCCCGCTGTACCTGCAGCATCAAGGTACGTGCATTTTGGATTTCTTCGTCTCTGATGTCATGTAGATATGTCAGTCTTAAACACAGAACTTGACTGGATGGAGCGGTCCTTCCACTGTTTGCTGTGGTAATTTGGCTGGTACACCACCAGCCACACCTTTCTGCAACATCAAATTACTAGTAATAAAGTCTTTGGGGAATACATATTGGACATATTGGAACTTCGGCACTAGAGCTGCAACGATTAATCGATTAATCGATTAGTTGTCAACTATTAAATTAATCGACTATTTTGATAATCGATTAATCGGTTTGAGTAATTTTTTAAGAAAAATAAGTCAAAATTCTCTGATTCCAGCTTCTTAAATGTGAATATTTTCTGGTTTCTTTACTCCTCTATGACAGTAAACTGAATATCTTTGGGTTGTGGACAAAACAAGACATTTGAGGACGTCATCTTGGGCTTTGGGAAACACTGATCCACATTTTTCACCATTTTCTGACATTTTATAGACCAAACAACTAATTGATTAATCAAGAAAATGATCGACAGATTAATCGACAATGAAAATAATCGTTAGTTGCGGCTCTATTCGGCACCCATCAACAATTGGCAAGCAGTCAGGTGGCTCATTATCTATGCATACTGTTGGCCAATCACAGCATTCATTAAAATCTTACACTAGGAAGTAGATTGGATATCTAAGAGGATTTCATCCCGATTCTCCCAGAGGGACAGTTTCTCAAATTTCCACAAGAATGACAGTGAATGTCAGGTGCCTTTACATTAACGTGCCCTTTGTTAAACAATAGAGCGAGGCTTGGGAACGCGATCCTCATTACACTGTATCATTAACATGTGCCCCTCCGTGCCTCCAGGTCACAGCCGCTCCATAGTGGGCGTGGAGCAGAAGAAGAATGGGAGCCTGTGTCTTCTGATCCTGGATCCTGGCTGTTCACCAGCAGATGCCAGGAAGCTGCTGAGCGGGGACGGCGTCACCGCAGCCGCCCGCCGAATCAGGAAGTTCCCCGGCAACCTGAAGCACAAGCAGTACCAAGTGGTGGCGGTAGAGGGGATATTGTCTCCTGAGGAAAAACAGGCGAGTGGTGACTCTTGAGTTGGCACGTTTCAGATAAGTGTATGTGTTTTGGGTTTGCTTTTTCCCCCCGCTCACTTCTAATTTGGGGAAGAATCAAGGCCTGCAAAGGTATTTTGAGGAGACTCCCAGTGGCACGCTACCTATTTGCTGACTTGACAAGACGCTGAAGCAAATGGGTTTCACCCCAGAGTCAGTTAATGTTGAGCAATGCAATGTTTTGCCCTAAAACATTCCACTTTTGAATCCTTGAATTTAACCAAACAAGACCTCTTAAGTCATTGAAAAGTCCTTGAATTTGATGTTTGATTTAGTGTGAAAACCCTGACCAAGTGTTTAATGAACCGCTCTTTATCTGGGCATCAGCATGACTTGTTCTTGGTTGGTTTTTTTCAGATTTGCATCCAGAACTCAAGAACACTGCAGGCTGACCGAATCCCATGAAACCAGAACGCAGTTATCTCTTCGTTTTTTACTGTGAACATACATTTGCTTTCTTGCTACTAAGAGGTATATTTTATTTATTTATTTGGTCAATAAAGTTCATGCTTTTACGTTTTTCAAAAAAAATATATGGCGTGTTCTCCATTTGTGCTGTCAAATGACTTGCATTCAGTTGCTAAAGGGTTAGATGAAAGGTAGCATAAGGACACCAGCTGTCCTTAAGGAGGTCAACTTACAAACCCGTCAAACAAGAATCATACCGGTCTTATCCACATGCATCTGTCTTTCAGTGGGATCAGATAAACACAACCCCCCCAAAAGCACACACACAACACGGAAACACAAACACACACTCACAGAAACAATCAGAGAACATTGTGGGTTATGGTTTTTATTGGCGAAAAAGACATTTTGTAATCGTGATTGTCTACAGGCTGCTTACAGGAATGTACTAAGTGCAACTGTTCTTTGGGTGAACATAAACTGCATTTTGTTGCATTCTTTCCACTGAGACAGCAAACTGCTTATGCAAGAAAGATAACTGCGGTCTGCCTTTAGATGTTTGACATGCCAAAAAAAATCTTTTACTTGTACAGTGAATTGAAGATTTGAAGCGGAAGCCCATCAAATGATAGTTTTTTTATCATTTGATGGGCTTCCGCTTCAAATCTTAAGTTAAATGATTTCTCCTTAGGGGCAGGAAGATATGCAATCTTACAGTGGTGAATTGAGTGGGTGCTCGGTGGTGTTGGGGTAACTTCACTGTACAAGTAAAAGATTTTTTTTTGTAACGTTGCACAAGCAGGCTTTAAACCAGTGGTTCTCAACATGGGGTCCGGTGACCACCAGTGGTCCTTGAGGGGATTCCAGGGGGTCGCCAGCAAATTGATGAATTGTTCAACTTCACCATTGTTTCATTTACAAGAAGTTAACACAATTAGAGAATGTAGAAGAATGACTGCTTTGGTCATAGTTTCACTGTTATCTCTCTACCTACAATACAGAGTCATGGAATTCTGCACAAAATCATATCTAACAATAAAATTTTTCTCAGATTTGGGTCCGAGAGACCGGGTCCGTGGCCCTAATGTGGACTAAATTAGGGTCCTTGATATGAAAAAGGTTGAGATTCACTGCTTTAAGCTATTCTTGCATGTGTCTTGGTTCCACTTACAGCTCACGAGAGCATTTTTAACACTGCAGTTTGTGTCCGCGCCTCGGTTCACGCGCCGCACAACTGATTAAATAAACGCTCGTGGACTCGCTGCTCATCTGTCATCAGTTTGTTTCCTGACGCGAGCTGGCTCCGGTGCCAACTGGGCGCTGCTTTCTGTTCGCGCGCGCTGCGCTTGCTTCGCGTGCGTAAAAACGCGTGCTCGGTGCGCATCTCTTGTATTTAACAAACGGGGAGAGGTGGGACCACGGAAGTTATTATTTATACCGCTAAAAAAGTGTGAACATATAAGGTATTTCCTGATGTCAGAGGCGAGGGGTTCAGATTAAAAACGGACTGTGGACGTCGTTTGTTCAGCCGCGGACTGAAGAGCGTGCAGGTAAGGACAGCGCGCGACAATGAAGGTGACAAATAGACATTGCGTTTGTTTTGACTGTTGTCTTGTAATGCTATGCAGTGTACAGCGTACTTGACTCTAGCTTCACTACAATGTGCATGTTCGCTGCTGTTCATGTGGATAATTAAGGGGTTTAAGTTTAAGGTTTAATTGGGACTGGCACTGGTGGAAAGAGTACTAGAATATTCTACTCAAAGAAGTACTGTTACTTTGCTGATATTTTACTTTAGTAGAAGTAGAAGTCCTGGTGTAACTAAGTCAAAGTAAAAAGTAAGCTAGCTCACTTACAATGTAAGTTACTGAGTTTTTAAGAAAAGAGAACGTTGTCAGCCGTGATATCTTTCCCACGCAATTCTAAAACGAGAGTACAGAGTTCAAACTAGATTCTTTTAAATAGAAATATTGGAAACTACAAAATAAAGTGCAGAAACAAAGTAAAGCAAGATTACTCTTCTCTTCTTCGCTGGTTGTCAATTTACGATGGTCCAGTTTCTGATGCTTATGGAGCCTACAGACTTTGTAACGGATGTAATTTCAAATGTAGTGAAGTACAGTAATAGTAAAGTAAAAAAGTAAAATCACTGCCTTTAAATATACTCCAGACAAAAAGTACATGTACACAAAAAGCTACTCAATTACAGTAATGTAAGTAAATGTAATAGTTACTTACACCCTTGGGTATTGACACGATGGCCACACCTTGATGTAAATGAGTCCAACTTTGATCTTGTAGTACAATGGGGCCAGCAGATCGCCCAAATTGCCAGAAATCTATTTGGAAGCTCTATTATCTAAGACAGTGGTTCTCAACGTGGGGTCCGGGGACCACCGGGGGTCCTTGAGGGGGTTCCAGGGGGTCCCCAGCAGACTGATGAATTGTTAAACTTCAGCATTATTTAATTTACAATAAGTTAACACAATTATAGAATGTAGAAGAATGACTGTTTTGATCATAGTTTCTCTGTTATCTCTCTCCCTACAATACAGATAGTCATGGAATTCTGGACAAAATCATATCTAACAAAAATATTCTCAGATTTGGGTCCGAGAGACAGAATCTAATCAAACGGGGGTCCATGGCCCTAATTGGTACTAAATTAAGGGTCACTGATAAGAAAAAGGTTGACAATCACTTATCTAAGACGTCAGCTCCTTAAGCTTTATCAGTGGAGCATTCAGGATCAGTGTTCAAAGTTCAGCTTGGTGACGTCTAATAATTTATCTGGCATCATTGACGCACCTGTTTGAAATAGTTAAAAGTAAAACAACAGTATTGTAAGTTGAACGAATTCCAATTGAACCTACAACGATCACATGGACAGTTTCTATTCTAACACTGTAAATCCATGTTATTTAATTGTCAAAACTATACTAACATAACATGAATAACATGAGCAAATAAAAAGTGCATTGAGAAGATCTTTTGTGCTTTTTTTTTTTTTTTTTTTTTACTTTAGTTGCCATGGACTCCACTGAGGCCAAGAGTCAGGACTTTACGTTGGTGCCACACAAAGATTTCAACCTGATCAGTGGCATCCATGATCCAGATGAAGTGGACCAGATCTACAACTTGGAGATAAGAGACTCGGATGTGTTTGTGATCACATATCCAAAGTCAGGTGAGAAGAAAATAATTGCTGAAAGGGCGCTTTCACACCGGATACTCCGCTTCCTTGGTGGTTGCCAAACCCTCCCGGATTGGCCAGGAGACTCCGGTAATCAGCCTCAGTCTCCCGGGATGGAAAAGATAAATTCCCAGAGATTTTTTTGACGGCTGAAATTCTAAGAATGTGTGCGCGCGTTGGGTACGTTGTGCGTCCACTGCGTCGGATGAAGGTTATTTTCATGACTTTTTGCTGGGCAGTGCTTTTTACATATTTACTGTGTTGGTTTTCTTGGTTGTAGGTTGCTTATTTAGCAACTGGCAATGTGTGATGACGGTTAACGGGACATGTACGTTGCGCATTTGGCATTGCGTAATGGTGCGACAGTTTCACATCCTGTTTTGATGACTGGTGAGCGTTTGCGTGGATCATTTTTTGGGGGGATTTTTGCATGATTGCAATAGTCAGCTCTATAGTTTGGAATGGACCAACTTACCTCACTCGTCCAGTATGGCAAATGCCAACAAGTCGTCAGAGCCAGCCTTCTTCTGTGATAAGACTGTCTGATTGCAGCGTCTTCCTCGAAATGTCCGTATTATTAAATTATGTATTATTATTTTATTCTTGACAGGCGTTCATATGCGTAATCCTCCAGAGTCTCCGTGATAGTATAGGCAGAAGTTGCGAGGGTTTTGTTTTATGTTTACCAAATTACCGGAGATTTTTTTTTATTGGGGGGGCGGTTAGAAAACTAACTAATAATAATATGATGTCCATTGTTATTGCCACACAATGACACACAACATCAATCAGTTCTCTCTCTCTCGCGCTCTCTATCTCTCTCTCTCTCTCTCTCTCACACACACACACACACACACACACACACACAACGTTACCATACAAAACTAGAAAAATAGGACCATCTACTATGGAAATTTGCACTTTACATAACTCCTGACATGTGTTTTGTTGCCAAATTGCCATATGTGTCACCATTACGCGGTGCCAAATGCCAAAAACTGTCCCTCTCACCATTACGCAGTGCTAAATGCGCAACGTACACGTCCCGTTAACCGTCATCACACATTGCCAGTTGCTAAATAAGCAACCTACAACCAAGAAAACCAACACAGTAAATATGTAAAAAGCACAGCCCAGCAAAAAGTCATGAAAATAACCTTCATCCGACGCAGTGGACGCACACGACGCACCCGACGTACAACGTTCCCAACGCGCGCACACATTCTTATAATTTCAGCGGTCAAAAAATCTCTGGGAATTAATTTTTTCCATCCCGGGAGACCGAGGCTGATTACCGGAGTCTCCTGGCCAATCCGGGAGGGTTGGCAACGGTCCAGATAGGACCAGATAGGACCGTTTCAAGGAAGCGGACTATCAGGTGTGAAAGCGCCCTTAAAGAGTCATATTTTTACCATCATGTTGTGTAGTGTAGTGAAGGGGAGGCCGGGGCCGTGCCACACTTTTTACTCATTGGTGTATTTCCCAGCAATACTTTATTACTGAGATACAATATACTGTATTTTTTTTTTTTTTTTTAATGAACTTTGTTTATTGATTTTTTTACACAAATTGACAATAATGTTAAAGCGCTTGTGAGTGGCAATGTCATATTATAGTAGTACCGTAGAAAAAACAACTACATACAATACATAGCAACTACAAGGAAAACACAACACAAACAGTCAGCTTGGTCATATTTCACATATTACACTAAACACAATAACCTCACCCATCAGGTCAGAACAAGAATAAATAAAAATAATAAGTAAATAAGATAAAATGGGATCTTATTTGGGGATAACTGTGAAGGTAATTTTCTCTGCATAGGCAAAGAAAGGCCCCCACATGTTTTTTTAATTTCTTGGAAGAGCCTTTCAATGCATATCGAATTTTTTCAAGATGTAAATTATTGAAAATTTCTTTAAGAGTGTGAGAAGGCGGTGTTGGTGATTTCCATCTAATTAGTATTAGACGTCTAGCCAATAATGTTACAAAAGCTATCAATATACTGTATTTATTAGATTATATATTTTTCTCACTAGATTAAGGTCTTCTCTAAAAAAAATATATAATTTTTACATTTTTAATAATTTACTGGAAGCAAAAGTTATTCGTGATGAAATACCACATGACAACTTACCCCACATCAGGGCATGTTGTCACACATGATGGGGCATGTTGTCACATAGACAAGTGTGCTGTGTTGGTGCACTCAATTCCATTTCCTCTGAAGCAGTGATTCTCAACCTCTTTCATATCAAGGACCCCTAATTTAGTCCACGGACCCCCATTTGATGAGATTTTGTCTCTCGGACCCAAATCTGAGAATATTTTTATTGTCAGATATGATTTTGTCCTGAATTCCATGATTGTCTGCATTGAAGGTAGAGAGATAACAGAGAAACTATGATCAAAACAGTCATTCTTCTGCATTCTCTAATTGTGTTAACGTATTGTAAATGAAATAATAGTGAAGTTTAACAATTCATCAATTTTCTGGGGACCCCCTGGAACCCCCTCAAGGACCCCTGGTGGTCCCCGGACCCCACATTGAGAACCACTGCTTTGAAGTATATATATTATAACATGAGAAACACACATTTGTATTGAAAACAACATACTTTATCTCAGACAAACAAATTGTGATACAATTTCTAACAGTATGATATATGAATGTACATATAATATTTGATGTTTTATTACGGAACAATAAAATAAAACAAATTTGGACAGTTATGACAACATACCCTGAAATCAATGTGACAACATGCCCCAACCAGACAGTCCTGACAAAGGTCCCTTCCATAAGCACAGCTTGACTAAACCATTCAAATTTATTCTCAGGTTATAGCTGATCCTTGCTTTTATGTGCCACAGTTTATAATTATTTTGATTCCTTTATAACAAAAAAATGAGGGGAAAAAAAACATGATTCAAGATTTCCATTATTTAGTTTCAGGTATTAAAATATTGTTCTTATGTTAGAGTGTTTCAACATAGGTAACCTCTTATTAACAGAGTCAGTGGTGGAAAGTAACAAAGTACATTTACTCAAATACTGTACTTAAGTACAGTTTTGAGGTACTTGTACTTTACTTGAGTATTTCCATTTTATGCTACTTTGTACTTATACTCCACTACATTTTAGAGGGAAATATTGTACTTTTTACTCCATTACATTTATTTCACAGCTATAATTACTTTTCAGATCAATATTTTATATTTAAAACATTGGATCATCTTTCTAAAATAACTATAAAATAGCATTGTTATAGATTAGACTACCCAAAAGTATAGCTAAATTGTTAAGATTAGCTTCACGTTGACAACTTTAAAATGCTGCTTACATGTACATGTAGGCTATGTCAATAAATCAGTATTAATATTCCAATAATTTATGAAAAATATAACTCTCTAAATGGGGACAGTATGTATAATGAGTATGTTTACTTTGATACTCTAAGTACATTTTGCTGCCAATACTTATGTACTTTAAGTAAAATTTTGAATGCAGGACTTTTACTTGTAATGGAGTATCTTTACATTGTTGTATTGCTACTTTTACTGAAGTAAAAGATCTCAGTACTTCTTCCACCACTGCACAGAGTAAACATTTATGTAGCCTAATTGGGCCTTTGACTCTAAGATATTTCAGAAGTAAAGCCTGAGACAACTTACCCATGTGACAACTAGCCCCGCTCTCCCCTAGTGTGTGTGAAATCCTGAAAGCCCTGCCTGCATCCATAGATAGAAAAGCTGTTGTCTCCGTCTTTCTCAGCGGGGAAACTAAACACCAAACCGCAATGTAACCTCCTAGATCAGATAGACCGTCCTCCCGTGTCCGACACGCAGCACTGGGAGGGAAGTTAAGGACAATGTGATTTTTGGAGCTCGCAGCGTAGAGGAAGGAACAAGTCCGATTAGCACGATCGACATTTCCAGATGAATGACCTCATCTTTTGTGTGTCGGAAAACGGTTTCCAGCGGAGAAAAGGGTATCGAATGATCGGCGAGACAAGTGTCTATTGTGAAAACTGGATAACACTCAAAAAGAATTCGGGACAAAGGGCCACATGGAGGAGAGCCGTACCGATACAGAAAGATGACCTAATTGCTAGCAGATGGGAATGAGGCGGGTGCTTAATGCTCTTATTGACAGGGACTATCTGGATGCAGCAGATCCTCCTGCTCCTCGAGGCCAAAGGAGACATCCAAGCCACCAAAGATGAGCTGAACAGCGAGCGGGTCCCCTGGATCGAGCTCATCGGCAACGGGAGGGCGTTCGTCACGGCCCCCTCGCCCAGGCTGCGGGTCGCCCATCTGCCGTACCACTTAATGCCCCTTGCTCTCAGTCAGAAGAAGGGCAAGGTCAGTTCTCTGCCTGAGTGTGCTTTGCTCAACTTTACCCACCCTGAGCGCTAACAGCCATTGCTACAGCTCAAAGTTCACCGGTCATTTAAAGCTACGATACGCAACTTTTCCTCCTCGAGACGGGAAGTGTGTCGTTGGTTCCGTACAAGGTTATTATAGTTTTGCATTTTTCATTCGGTTTTCATTTTTATTTCGTTTTGACTTTTTGTTTTCAATTTCAGTTTAGTTTGCTAGTTTAGTTTAGTTTTTATTTTTTGAAAATGCTTAGTTTTAGTTTCGTTTTTATTAGTTTCAGTGTTAGTTTTAGTCTTTTTTTGTAATATGGGGTATTTGTCAGGGGCGAGATTCAAAAATTCAAAATACTAGGCTTATGTACGAAATAAATTGACAAAGACGAAAACTAAAGACATTTTCTCTATAATTTTAGTTTATTTTAGTTAGTTTTACAATACAGTTTAAGTTAGTTATCGTTTTTTTGTAAAGCCTCGTTTTTATTTTTATTTCAGTTAACGAAAATGTGTTTTCTACGGAAGAGGATTAGGGCCACATGTGAAAAATTTATTTGAGTTCTGAGTTTAAAGTCAGAATTCTGAGATTAAAGTCAGAATTCTGAGAATAACGTCAGAATTCTGACTTTAAACTCAGAATTCTGAGAATAAAGTCAGAATTCTGAGAAAAAAGTCAGAATTCTGACTTTAAACTCAGAATTCTGAGAAAAAAGTCAGAATTCTGACTTTAAACTCAGAATTCTGACTTTAATCTCAGAATTCTGACTTCTGACTTTAAAGTCAGAATTCTGACTTTAAACTCAGAACTCAAATAAAATTTTCACGTGGCCCTAATCCTCTTCCGTAGTTTTCACACCTAGTTTTCGTTATTTCGTTAGTTTTCGTTAACGATAATAACCTTGGTTCCATAAAGCCTCCACAGGCTGTGAAGAAGCAGACGGAGAACGCAGCCAATCTGACGCTGATGTTCACTGTGTTTCTTTTTTTTTTTTTTAAATACTTTTTATTGAGTTTTAAACAAGGAGCAGCACATCACACAGAACAGTGCACAATAACCCCCCCCACTCCAGACAGCTATACAACACATCCAATAAAAACACAGAGACATAGATACACAAGATTAACTGATAATAAATAAAATAAAAATAAAAAAAAAGGCACAGAATTAAACCTAAATAGGCATCAAAGAAGTATGTAAATTAAGTAACATATTGTTTCCAGTCCACTGTATGTATATGTAAGTTTAGGGTAACCAGTATCATGTTGTGTGTCCCATAATTGGGGTTATGAGAGGGGTCCTCCACTCAGAAAAGTGCCTACCCCTTAGAAGTAAGGTAAATAGGTAAATAATCTTGGAAAGGTGACCAAACCTTCAAAAACAGCTCATCTTTTCCTCTTAAGACAGAAATCTGGAAATTAATTTACACTCCCAGAAGCAATGGAAACACGTCCCTCCTATCAGAATGGCACTTAATGCATAGGGGAGAAAGGGAACGATTTATTTTGTGCAAGGTAACAGGGGTGCTTCACTTCGTGTTTCTGAACATTGAGCTTGGCTGTTCTTTCTTTTCTTCCTGCTTTCCTTCCTTGTTGTTGCTGTTGTTTCTGTGACTTCCTGCTCTGTGGCTTCTAGGCCTCACCTTGATAGCCACAAGAAACCCACTGCTGGCCACGCCCATACAACACACCCACAGCAACTGGTACACACCGCAAAATGTCCCCAACATCATTGATAAGCCAATTTCAGGCAAACAGTGGGATTCTGTAATACACAGCCTGAATGCAATATGTAATAAATTTCCCCGCATTTTGTAATAAATTATTACATATTGCGGTGGTTATTACAAAATACGGGAGTTGCACTTTTTTTTTTTGATGAAAATGTAATAATATGGTGCATTATGTAATAACCAACCAAAATGGATGTCTTCATTCATAAAAATCGTTATAACATTATAACAACGTTTATTTTATGCATTCTAGCATGAATCATACTGACTCAAAATTCATTTTAAAAAGACACTATTAGTTCAGTAGATTAGTATCTTTCATTGGTCAAAACTACATTAAGTGTCACTGTATTCCTTAGCTTCATAGAAACTGTACTTGAGGGTTCATAGAGACATAGAAACTGCAGACACTGTGTGTTATACTGACACAAACATCTAAGTACTGGTACACACAAATGTCAGGACACACACACACACACACACACACCGCAATGTGTAATCATTTTTTACAAAATGCGGGGAAATTCATTACATATTGCGTTCAAGCTGTGTATTACAAAATGCGGCAGATTATTACAAAATGCGGGTGTTATTACATAATGAAGTTACATTTTGTTGTGTTATTACATAATGCGTTGTTACACACTGGGTCACAGACACGCAGTAATCATGTATAATACGTATATCCTATTTACGTTTATTGTGAATAAAGTTGCATATTGTACGTTTTTAAATCAAAAATGACGATTAAAAGATCACTGCATGTAATTGTAATCAGTGCAATATCAACACCCAAACTCTACTTCTTGAAGGTGATCTATGTGGTGAGAAATCCCAAGGATGTTCTTGTGTCTTATTTCCACTTCCACAAAGTTGCAACTATGCTGGAGACGCCGAAGGATTTCAACAACTTCTTTGACAAATTCATGAAAGGAGGCGGTAAGAGCAACTCTAGTGCACGGCACACGGCATCATCTCTCTACACATGGCTTTACTATGTGTAGCAATGCAGTTCATGATGAGTGTCTGTGGTGATGACATCTTGCTGTTTATTGCAGTGTATGGGAACTGCTGGTTTGACCACATAAAGACTTGGTACTCTCACAAGGACGATATGAACATCCTGTTCATCGCCTACGAAGAAATGATTCAAGTAGGAACTCCGATCATTTCAACCTGTGCATCTCCACAGGCTGTCATATCACGCTGTTTATGTAAAGAAGCATCTGAAATTCTGGTAAAATGCCTAATTTGTATGTAGAAAATAATCTGATGTTTTCCTATTGTGTTTCTGTTCAGGACTTGCAGTCAGTAGTGGAGAGGATCTCCTTGTTCCTGGACAAGGACCTGACTGATGAGCAGCTAGCCAAGGTGGTGAAGCACAGCACCTTCAGGAACATGAAGAAGATCCCTCAGGCCAACTACGAGCTCGTCTCAGAGGACCTGCTGGACCACCACAAGGGATCCTTCATGAGGAAAGGTAAAGTCATGCATCTCAACTTGGCTCTACATTTACATTTATAAAAGCGTAAAGGAATAGTTCACCCCAAAATGAAAATTCTGTCATCATCTCCTCCGCCTCATGCCAGCTGAAACACAGGTGAAGTTTGTCCATATAACACACAGGGAGGCTGCCACCACGACTCCATAGCAGCCTTCTCCAAAACAACTGAAGTCAGTGGGGACCAGTTCTTCAGAATTCCAAAAAGACCTACAGTATATTTACACCATCATTTAGTGCAAATCTGAACTACAGCTGATTGGTGTATAGGTCTTTCTATTCACAGTGTGATTGTTTGGCTGTTTTTGTTTTGGAACTCTAAAGAACAGCAGCCAGTTGCACCAGCTGACCGTAAGCTCTATCGTAAGTTAGGGTGTAAAGTCTACACTAACTGTTACGTTGAAACTAGTTAGTTTGACACTAAAGTTGTGTCTTTGTTTAGTTGCACCATGAGACTTAAGGTACATCTTAACTAGTAGAGCGTAAACGGACCACTAACCAAAACATTGTCGCAGACAGTGACGTTTTCCCCTGCCGCACCGTTAATATAGAACATGTTAATATAGAACCTCCTTGATAGAACCTCCTTGGGCCGCACCTAGAGCTAAAATCAACGACTATCATCTAACCATGGCTACGCGATAGCAACAGAAAAAGATTAGAAACCTTGGAAATTTGCGAACCTCTACAAACACATCAACAAATAGGTACGTTATCGAGTATAAAGTAGGCTGTAAGGATTCATGTTAGTTTGCCTCCTATACCAGTCTAGCCTAGATAGTAGCCTACAACTAGGCTAGAATCGGTTTAACCGTTATTTTCAACGGAGCAAAAGTTAGGCATTTCCCCCTCAGTAACCATTATTGATGGCTAAAGAAAGTTGTAGATTTGTTATTCGTCAGTTCAGTGATCTAAACTCATGTCCCAGATATAACTCAGTGGTTCCTCCTGTCCCCCGCAGTGTTGTCGCTCTCCATACCACCTGAATGTCTGGAGCATCTCTCCTTAGCAAGTGAAGTGGAGCAATATTCACATCGGGAATGTAGCTTGTTACATCATCTGGGAGACTGAAATGTTCGGATTATTGAAATATGCATGACAGACACGTGGAAACGTTATGAAATCGCTGTATAAAGTACGTATTCTGCATAGATGAATACAAATAATCACCCCAAGTGTCTATAATATTCTGTAATACTAGCTAACACCCAAGTCTGAACGCACCACCGGGGAAGCCTATAACATGTAGCCTAATTTAGACTCTGATGCTGTGTGCGTATCTCTGCTCGGGGAAAACGAAAGCACGAGTATAAATCAAAATCATCATACGGTTCAAAATGATGTAATCCGTCACGGAGGACACGTTGCCGACATAAACCGCCCTGGATTTGTCCCTCCTGCTCCTCCAGCAAGTTAAAAATGTCTTGTCAAATTGATGCGCCGTGCCAACTGTTATTTTACCGAGGACTTTACACCTAGTAGGAGGTAGGTGTAAGTTTTAAGTTGTAACTTAAGTCTACGTTGTAACTATTTCAGTTGGTGCAACCGTTCAAATTTTTGTAATGCGTAAACTCGGACTTAGTAAGACTTTACGTTCAAACTAGCCTACGTTTGAACTTAAGTTCAGCTGGTGCAACTGGCTGCAGGTCCCCATTGACTTCAGTTGTTTTGGAGAAGGCTGCTACCAAGTTGTGCTGGCAAAATCCCTGTGTTTTATATGGACTAACAAATTTCACCTGTGTTTCATTTGGCATGAGGGTGAGTAGATGATGACAGAATTTTCATTTTTGGGTGAACTATTCCTTTAACGCTTAAAAAAACAGCTATTGGTACCTTCCATTCCTGGGTCCATGTTGTCGTTTGGTGTATTTTTCTTATTCCTGTGGATAACTGGCCAAACGTAGACGACATGTCGTCACGTCCAGATATTTCCAGCAGCTACAATGGAGTTTGATAGCAGAAAATATTTCAGCGATCTAACACATCAATGGTACGTCAGGTTTTGGTGTCAGTCCCTCAGGATCAAAGAGCGAGGGCTTCTTTCGAGAGCCGCCATTTTGCACCAAGAGACGTTCAACAATCATACAGGGAGAGATCCATCGCAGAAGAGGAGAGAGACCAATTTCTCCACAGACAGCAGCCTCAATGGACCAGAATGCAATGCAGCCACATGGCATGTTGTGTTTTGAGTACAGGGTATGTACGGAGCCCCTAAGGGGACATGGGCAAAAAAAAAAAATCTTTAAGTTTTCGGTGCGCACCAGAAACTTGAAAATTTTTTATTATGTCCCCTTAGGGGCTCCGTAGGTATGGCCTAGCTAGCTGCTTTGCAGTGGTGGAAAGTAACTAAGTACATTTACTCAAGTACTTTACTTAAGTACAATTTTGAGGTACTTGTACTTTAATTGAGTATTTCCATTTTATGCCACTTTGTACTTATACTCCACTACATTTTAGAGGGAAATATTGTACTTTTTACTCCATTACATTTATTTCACAGCTATAGTTACTAGTTACTTTTTAGATCAATATTTTATATTTAAAACATTAGATCATTTTTATAAAATAACTATAAAATAGCATTGTTATAGATTAGACTACCCAAAAGTATAGCTGAATTGTAAAGATTAGCTTCACGTTGACAACTTTAAAATGCTGCTTACATGTACATGTATGTCAATAAATCAGTATTAATATTCCAATAATTTATGAAAAATATAACTCTCTAAATGGGGACAGTTTGCATAATGAGTACGTTTACTTTGAAGTACATTTTGCTGCCAATACTTATGTACTTTTACTTAAGTAAGATTTTGAATGCAGGACTTTTACTTGTAATGGAGTATCTTTACATTGTTGTATTGCTACTTTTACTGAAGTAAAAGATCTCAGTACTTCTTCCACCACTGCACCTTTGATTGAAAGCAAGAAGTTCACACCTCCTCTGTGGAGGCTGTCGACTCGAAAGGCATTCTAGGAAACTCAGAAAATCACCAACTGAAGCAGAAGTAGACGATGCAGGTTGAGGGAAAGTGGCAACGCCAAAAAACGAATTTACATTTCATCACAAAATAACTCCTGGAATGCATTGCCCATCACAGACTGATGATATCTAACAGATGTTTCCTTTCCCTTGATTACTAGGCACCATCGGTGACTGGAAGAACCATTTCACTGTGGCTCAGAATGAGAGGTTTGACCAGGTCTTCCAGAAGGAGATGAAGGACTTTCCTCTGTCGTTTATCTGGGACATCAATGACATTGTGTGATCAGCCATCAGTCCCATGATGAGGACAGAAACCTGTATCGTTCGTGGGTACAGCTTCATGGGTGCTACATGGAAAAAAAAAAAGTTCTGTTTGATTTTCTTCTGAACTTCTCTTTTCTACTGCTCTACTCAACTGAACCATTATGGCTGCTAAATATGTAGGAGTCTATAGAGACGATAAATCAGAGCTAAGGTTAAAGTGAAACATGAAAAATAATGACGTTGCTAAAATTGAAAGTGCAATGTATTTGACTGGAAGTGCGCTTTATCTTAGTGCACCTACACAGAGTACATCCATCATTGTTTATCTAAAATTTGACAAATTGAATCTCGACTCTATGAAAATGTAATCTGATTTTGTTGTTTTGTTTTTAATGTTAAGCAACATTTATTAACACTAACTTTTTGTAATGCGTCTGTTATACAAACAGTAAAAATTGCTTGGATAATATTCATTTGGAATATGTTCCGGTGAAACCATGAAGTCTTCGTTGTTTGGGAGTGATTATGTTTTAGCGGAACAGAGTTTTTACAGTAATTTGAATTTCGAAGGACAAGGCACATAGTCTTAAAGTGAGCCAATTTAGCATCTAAAACTACAGTGAGATCAAATGTTAAAAAAGAAAGACTTCGGTTAACAAATTAGAACTCAAACAATTAAGTATTATTAGTAGTAGCCACACAATGATTGATGAACAGAGTGCAGTATGGCATCATGTTAGTTCTAGATAATTCACTGTTGCCCTCTATTGGCCAAATAAAGTTTCTGCAACTGACAGTGATTTCGGGTCAAATCAGCAATAGAGCCATGTTGAACATAAATCTGCAGTATTTAATTACATTGGGGTAGAAATGAATAACCATGGGTGTATACATTCCCTTAGACTGTGTTTTATGAAGATTCACACCCCAACCACTGTTTTAGAGTCTTTAAAAAATAAAGGCGGCGGTTGGTTTTTCTTCCGTGCGGACCGGTCCGGTGGTCACGTTCCGATCCGATCAGGCGAGCGGGTATCGTCCCGTCCCGTCCCGTCCCGTCCCGTCCCGTCCTCGGCGGGCCCTTCTGTCCTGCTCCCGGGTTTTAGTCCTCGTCACTGCCCATCTCTAAAGGGTCAAAGTCCGGGTCGTCCTCGTCCAAGTCCAGGTCGTCGATGTCCTGGAACAGCGACTCGTCCACTTCGACGTTGTTTCCGGCTGCGGGGGGGGGGGGGACCAGGGGGTTTCTATTAGAATCAAATCTGGGCTCGAGACAAATAGTTTTCCCCCCCAATAGATCCATTCTGAACAGTTTACAAGGGTTCTGCTTTTGTGTTCTGGCCGCAAAATATTGTTAGGAACTAAATAAAGTTTTGGTTAAGGTGTTCCTGGGTGTTAAAATTAAGCCTGTATCTGCATTACATAGGCCACATAGAATGGTCTTGATTTATGCACAAAACAGACAGTACCCTATTCATATCTGGATAGCAAAAATTGCATAGAACTTTAATCATTTCATCATCACTCAAGCTGACAAGGCAGTATCATTAGTGACTAAGCCTGGCAGGCCTTAATAAGAATGGTAACGGTAATTTGCTTTATGTCAAAATAGTATTTACAAATGATACATATGTTCCATAATATGTTCGAACTGAAATAAATGTGTGTGTGAGCCCTGAACTGAATTTGAGGCATATAACGTCTCCTAGCATTGATAATTGATTATGGAAATTTTGCAAATTTTGTGTTAGGATTTAAGCGAAAGACTTCTTGAGAGAAGTCTGAATATTTCACATTTCATCTCTCCCATGACACAAAATTTCCCAAGCAATATTGGACCATTTCATATGGGGGGGAAAAAAAGTGGTATTGATATTATAGTATTTTTAGATTTCCAAGTAACTTTTCTTCTAGAATGCTAAAACAAATTGGATTTCCATTTAGGGCTGGGCGATAATTCAATATTATCGTTTATCGTCTTTCAGTGGAATCATATCGTGATGATATGAAGATATTTTAATATCGTGACACACATTTCTGCTGTCTGAATTGATGATGACAAGCAAATTTTACTTAAAAACTCTCATAAAATGAGGTATGGTAGGAATATTATTTGAATATTTCTGTTTTGTTTGACATCACACATTACCATTCGGTTCAATGAGATGAACATTAATTTGATTATTTAACGTGATTTTGCATACATGAACCATATCGTGATATATATTGATATAGAGAAAAATCCTTATGATTATCATGATATTGATTTCAACCATATCGCCCAGCCCTATTTCCATTCCTGTAAAAAAAATGTCCTTTTTTTTCACTTTTTGAACCAAAAACATGAATAATAATTCCAGCAGATCAACACCGTACGCTTCCAACCTCCACACAGAGACACAGACACACGGGGAGAACTTTACCGTCTTCGAGGAACTGGATGTCTGACGTGTCGAGGTTGTGGTCCGTCTCAAACAGCTGCTTGCCTGGTAGAAAAAGAGGTTTTCCTTCAGTTTCCGCAGTCAACTTCGCCAGATCTTAAGAGAACTTCACCCCCCCCCCCCCTCCGAGTCAGGAGGCTTACCGGTGAGTTTGGTTTTCCCCGCCTGCTCCTCCTCTTTCTGCCTTTTCCTCCTTATCTCGGCCATGTCCATCTCAAACGTGGCTTTCCATGCCAAGAAGTTTTCAATGGTGACCACCGTGCCTTGGAAAGCCACCTGTCACACACACACACACGCAAATCTGTATTAATGCACTTGTGAGGACCTTCATTGACTATATTCATTCCCTTACCCCTAAACTAGGGCTGAACGATTTTGAAAAAATATCCAATTGTGATTATTTTGACTGATATTGCAATTGCGATATGATTTGCGATATTCGAGGGAATGATCATTTTTACATTATTCTCATTTTCATTGAAAAACGTATTAAAATGATTATGGTGTGATTTTTGCGGGGATCTGTACCAAACAAAGATGTTTTCTTAAGTCTGTAGAATATGATGTGTAGGCCAGGACATCTCTGCAGCACCACAATATTTCATTTAAAATGCTATTTTGACACATTTCACCTTTAACAAATATTGCGCCTCCTGCGATTTGAAAATTGCAGTAGACCATATTGCGATTTCGATAAAATTTTGATTAATTGTTCAGCCCTACCCTAAACCAACCGAAACCTAATCCTAACCCTAAACTAGCCCCTTAAAAAAGCATATTATGCAGGATTTTACAGTTTAAAATACTTTTAAGTGACCACACTTCATTTTTAAGTGACCAATCATGGGTAGTGACCGCTACTGTCAATCTGTCTTGGGGCTGTGGTACGTTCAAGACAACTGGGAAACTTCCCACTTGGAATTTCTGACTTCCCGCCTCAGAGTGTTCAAGTGGTTGAGGCGGGAGAAAGTTGCATTTGTTTGGCTGCTTTCAGAGCAGCAAAAGCTTTGGAATAATCGTTATACATTATTTTATTTTTATTTTTTTCTCATCTATATGATTGATTATGCAATGCACAAACAGGAACAACTTGAAAGTCTGTTTAAATTCCATTTTATGTCCTTACCATTCACTATGAACGCCGCCATGTTATTTACGTCTATGGTTCAGAGAAGAGTCCCAAATTTCTGACTAGGAATTACGAGTTAGAGGGCCGTTCAATTGGATTATTCCTATTCAGAAGTAGGAAGTTCCCCAGTTGTTCTTGAACGCAGCACAACACCGCATTTATGGCCTTTCTGTTAGCTTGAAGCCTGGCTTTTCACCTGACCCCTCTCATGAAGAAGCTGGTAAATGGTACATATGAGAACAGCTGGTTCCTACCTATTCTATATAGAAAGAATGTTCAGATACGCAGTAGAGCGCTAACCCTGGGATGACAGTGAGACGAGAGTTTTCCTGTTCGTTACCTTCTCAGCTTCCTCCGCCTCCTTCTCTTTCCGCCGCTTCTCTTCTTCTCGTCTGTTTTTGATCTGGTCGACGATTTCGTTCAGTTTCTCCTGAACGGCCGTCACCAGGGTGAAGATCATCACCATGCCCAGGTTCTCTTCCGCCTGCAGTGCAGCCGGATACACATGTTGTGCAAGTTGAATACATCAGCAACAGACAGACTGTAGGGTTAGATCAGGGTTCCTACACATTTTCAATTCAAAAATTCCATACTTTTCCCAGACCTCGATTTGTTTTGAAGATTTTGTCTGGTGTTCAATATGATTTACGCAGATAGACATCTTGCCCCTGCTAACTAGGTCATATCACTGTATAGATGAAGATTGTTCTTCACAGAGACAAATATCAGAATATGTGAGATGATTGGCAGGGTTCCTACACGGTTTCCATTTTAAAATTCCATATTTTTCCCAGACCCTATGTTCTTGACCGGATTTGATTTTGGTGGGTATTTGATATAATGCAGCTGACAGCGGCTGGGTAATAAGAGCGTCCCTCTATCTGAACATTATTCTTCACATCAACAAAAACTGTGGACTCAAAGTGGCTCTACAACAACATAAAAGCTAGAATTATGTGTGTATCAGACCTGAACCGCAACATTTTCCATACTTTTCCAGACATTTTTTCAAATTCCCAAACTATTCAAGACCTGGAAATTATCAAATTCATTTTTAATACTTTTCCAGACCTGCGTAGGAACCCTGTTAGATGGGGCCGATATTGGCCATTTATTTTTTTTAAAAATCACATATCAGCCACTATGGTCCACATCTAATATAATGCAGGTTGAGACGGTGTCTGTGAACTTTTTTGTCAGATAATGATCAAATTGACAGATACTGAACATCGGCACAGGATATGGTAGAGCTGCAACAATTAATCGATTAGTTGTCAACTATTAAATTAATCACCAACTATTATGATAATCAATTAATCGGTTTGAGT
>NW_027283351.1:52500-73212 GCF_046629955.1 Centroberyx affinis | reverse complement strand
GTCACTAAGTTAAGGGTTAGTTAATGCTTAATAAGCATTACCTAACCCATTATTTAATAGTTTATAAAGATGACTATTAAATAATGAATAAATTAATACCTTAGTTAACATGAACACCATCAGTAAATGATTATCAGACACATTAGTTAACTGTTAATTAAGGGTTAGTTAATGCTTATTAACCCTTATTAAGCATTAACCCTTAACTTAGTTACCCTTATTGTAAAGTGTTACCAAATAAATTATAGTAAATATTTCGGTAATCCTTCATTTTACAGGTCTCTTACAACGTAGCATGTAAATACATATGAATTACTATTGAATTGTAGAGGATAGACCCGCTTCATATTACAGGTCCGGAACCATGTAAATACATATGAAAGCAAATATGTTGTTATATAATTATTTTTTGTTAAAGAACAGTTCATACCTTGTTAGTAATTAACAGTGCAATAACTAAATGAGGGTCCAGTTAGACAATAACATCATACTGTGTGATATCACTGATGTTAACATTATAGCTATTGTTGTAGAATTGTTTCGTTTTGTCAGTGAGCATAAACAACGTTTTGGCTGTTGTAATGTTTACAATTAAATTAGCCTACTAGCATGTGAAGATACAAATTGAAAATATGAAATGAAGGGATCTGGAATTTTCGGGCCAAAAAGGTGAAAAGGAGTTCTGTGAATCTGCACTCGATTGCTCTTCCTCAACGACCAGGATGTGTGTCTCAGCAAACTGAAATTGAATTACGAGAACTGAATTTGAAGAACTGAATTTGAATAGCAAGAACTGAATTTGAAGAACTGAATTTGAAGAACTGAATTTGAAGAACTGAATTTGAATAGCAAGAACTGAATTTGAAGAACTGAATTTGAAGAACTGAATTTGAAGAACTGAATTTGAATAGCAAGAACTGAATTTGAATAGCAAGAACTGAATTTGAAGAACTGAATTTGAATAGCAAGAACTGAATTTGAAGAACTGAATTTGAAGAACTGAATTTGAATAGCAAGAATTGAATTTGAAGAACTGAATTTGAATAGCAAGAACTGAATTTGAATTGCAAGAATTGAATTTGAATTGCAAGAACTGAATTGCAAGAACTGAATTTGAATTGCAAGAACTGAATTTAAATTGTGAGAACTGAATACAGTTTCAGAGCAAATTAATTCAATTTCATAATATTACATTCAGTTTCAAACTAATAAATTAAATTTCAAATTATGCTATTTAGATTCAGTTTTTCAATGCAATTATTCAAGTTGAGCAATTCAAATTCAAACATAAATAATTCAATTTCAGTGTCTAGATTTCTGCCCATAGTCCTGAGCTGAGCGTCACCTCACAACACTTTCATGCTCAGAGAAACTTTTTCACCTCAGAGGTTTCAGTCTCGCTGCTGGTTTGTCTGGTTTCCACTCCGGTCGGACTGAAAACCTTCTGATTAAATATAAAACGTGTGGAAACAAGTTGGAAAAACATTCTGATTCATTCCTGGAAAGAGAGCGATTTGTAAAATTCTCATTCATCGCTGTTTTTTTTTTATGCAAAACGCAGAAAGAGCGTTGAAAGAGAGAAGTGGACCTGATGTGTCCTGACAGCTTTTCTCTGCCGTCTCTGGTTCCGTTTACATTTTGCCAAGAGGGGAAAACCAGCAGAGACTGTGTGTGTGTGTGTGTGTGTGTGTGTGTGTGTGTGTGTGTGTGTGTGTGTCTACATAGATCAGGCAGGGTTACTTACTTGACACACTTTGACAAACTGCTTGTCGTTGCCTGCAGCCACAACAATGTGTCCGTCTCTGGTTCTGAAACCCTGAAACAGAGAGAGAGAGTCTGGTCAGGAGGTCAGAGGTCAAACAGAGAGAGAGAGAGAGAGAGAGAGAGAGTCTGACTGTCTCTCACACACACACACACACACACACACACACACACACACACCTAGACTGATATTCATCTTGATGCTTTGGCAATATTGTCTGTGAACTTTCATGCCAATAAAGCACATTGAATTGAATTGAGAGAGAGAGTCTGGTCAGGAGGTCAGAGGTCAAACAGAGAGAGAGAGAGAGAGAGAGAGAGAGAGAGAGAGAGTCTGGTCAGGAGGTCAGAGGTCAAACAGAGAGAGAGAGTCCGGTCAGGAGTTCAAAGGTCAAACAGAGAGAGAGAGAGTGTGGTCAGGAGGTCAGAGGTCAAACAGAGAGAGAGAGAGAGAGAGAGAGAGAGAGAGAGAGAGAGAGTCCGGTCAGGAGGTCAGAGGTCAAACAGAGAGAGAGAGAGACTCTGGTCAGGAGGTCAGAGGTCAAACAGAGAGAGAGAGAGACTCTGGTCAGGAGGTCAGAGGTCAAACAGACTGCCTGGTGTCCAGCCTCTATGAATCGCAGTTTTCAGCACTCTTCGAATTTGCATGGCGATTCATAAGGGTCTGGACGCAAGCCTATCCACTGGCAGTTATTTCGAACAGATACTGTCCGAGAGACCTGATTGGCTGGTCGATGTAGCCGGGACTAATCTACTGATGACGCCATCACAGAGCGCAAAAACAACAACAACAACAACCAACATGGCAGCATCAGCGGAAAAGGAACTGGATGATAGCGAGGTAGATTTAGCGATTTCGTCAGTCCTTAAAAAACTTAACGGCATCGATGAATCAAAACAGGAACAGTCTGTGTGTTTAAAGCCTTTTCAGAGCTCAGGATGTTTTCACGCTGCTTCACACCCGCTTTGGTCAGAGCTTCATTTACCTGCTCGCTCCTCTGGTGGCTCAGAGACGGGACAATGGGCCAAATCCTCCGGTTATTGTCATTTGTCCGTCGTTCGGTCGCTCTTATGGAAGATCGAGTGAAAGAGGCAAAATTTGGTATTTCTGCCTCGTGACTTGTAGTGGACTCCGCAAAGGAAAGACAGGAAGGACGAGGGAGGATCCAGGAGTCCGGGGGTCTGGAGCTCGACCACAAGCGGCAACAAATGACAACAAATCATATCGTTGCCGACGGTTAAGGATCGGTTGCTTTGAATTGTCGTTGGCGAGGTTCATCTCACTCAAAAATGGTTTGTACAACAATAACACACGGTTGTCTTCACTGGGAAGTGAACGCCGCCATGATTGTTGTTGCTATGGGGAACCTCTAGATTGCGTCAGTCTGCTTTGCTTCTGTGATCGGTCAAAGAGTTTGATCATTGAGAACTAACAGCAACCAATCGGTCAGGGCAAGAAATTACATCACCGAATCATTGGTGGACAGACTGAGTCCAGAACCTTATGAACCACCATGCAGATACGAAGAGTGCTGGAGCAACATCAAGATATCTGCAGCTTTCAGACAGATTTACTTCAAGGCACCAAGTCAGACTCGACCTGATGCATGAAGAGAAGACTTGGGACTTGACTTGACTTGGATTCTGGTGACTTGGGACTTGACTTGACTTGGGCTCTGGTGACTTGGGACTTGACTTGACTTAGGTTCTTTTGACTTGGGACTTGACTTGACTTGGGACTTGACTTGACTTGGATTCTGGTGACTTGGGACTTGACTTGACTTGGGTTCTGGTAACTTGGGACTTGACTCTGACTTGAACAGGTTTCTAAAGTCTAACCTGACCCAAGAGTAGAGATACTGCTCCTCCTCTTCCTCCTCTGCCCTCCTCCTCCTCCTTTCGTTTGTTCATCCCTCCTCCTCCTCTTTTTCTTTCTTCTTCCCTTCTTTCTTTTTTCCTGTTCCGACTCCTTCCTCCTCCTCTTTTCTTCCTCCCTCCCTCCTTCGCCCCGTCTCCCCCTCTTCCTCCTCCTTTATTCTTCTCTCTTCCTCCTTTCTTTTTTCCTGTTTCTTCCTCCTTCTTTTCTTCCTCCCTCCTCCCTCTCTCTCTCTCTCTCACACACATTCACTCACACACAATTGCTTGTAATAAAAGCTCTAAACCACATGAAAGGAGGACAAGAACTGTTGTCTTGGATCACAACATCACACACACACACACACACACACACCGCAGGACGTCTCACCCTTTAGTCACACTGCACACAACACTCAACCCGCCGCTCACCCCGACCGCCGCCTCCCTTTCATCCCCGGCCCCCGGGAATTGTGGGTAGCGTAGTCCACACAGGGAGGAAGACGGGACGTTCACCAGAAACCCCAAAGAATGCAGCGAGGCCCGGCGGAGCGGGACGGGGCGGGGCGCCCCCTGCTGGCCGGGGTCACGTCCCAACACACCCCGCTCTCTAGGAACTGATGCAAGGCATGCTGGGTAAGAGCTTCAGCTAAACGACTGCAGCTGTAACACGTAACCTCAGGGTGTCTGCAGGTGTCAGGACATACAGAACATACAACAACATGTTGGTTGTTTTGTTTGTTTTCCTTTTTCTTTTATATCCCATCATCCTTGTGTTTTTTTTCTTATTTACATTCTTTCTTTTTCTTTCCTTCCTTTCCTTTTTACTTATTTATGTATTCATATATATATATGAAATGTATGTATTTATAATTAGATTGTTATAAAACAACAATTTATCATTGTATTTGTGCATCAGTTGAAATGCTCCAAGAAAATTGAAAGAAACAAATTTAAGATGCTGAAGACCTTTTGAACGATGTCTGGAATTGAATTTAAGATCAAGAAACAAAAAGCTGTGAAGGTTTTGACAGTTTGGACACGACTCGCCCACAGCAAGCGGGTTCCAGCCCAAAACATCCCAACATCACTGCTAAATTTCAGGCAAACAGACTGAGGTTAACCAGAGCCGGAACGATCCGGAAAGGCATTCTGACGCCTTCGGTTGAAAACAAAAGATCTTTGACCCATAGAGATAAATCTGATTTGCTCTGAAGTTTGTCTGTTAGTGAAGGGACTGACTCTGCCGCTACCTTCAATAATACGTGTTCCACTCTTTCCTTCAGGACAGCGGTGGAGCTGAGAGGACAGGCGTGATGTTTTGGACACGCTGCAGTCTGACCTGTGGTCTGACCTGAGGCCAGTTGCGTAAAGCTAGTTTAAGACTAGTCTAAGCCTTAGACTGGTCTTAGATTCTCAGGTTGGACTAGTCTAATTAAGACTGTCTGTTACTTAAATATTACAACTGACTTATTTTGAGGTAGGAATGTTAGCCACCTTCCCCCCAGCTAATCTTGAGTTAAGAACTTTGTCTAACTAGTCAGACTGGGAAGTTTAAATACTGAAGCTGTTTCATAAAAGATGGCAAATATTTGTTTTTGGAAAGAGTCTGAAGAAGGGAGCGAGTGTTTAGTGACAGAAACAACACATTAGAGATCTACAACAATCAAGAAGTAGTAGGAACAGGTCAGAATCAGAATCAGAATCAGAATCAGAATCAGAATCAGAATCAGAATCAGCTTTATTGGCTAAGTACACATACAAGGAATTTGACTCCGGTTTTTTGTTGCTCTCATTGTACTTACACAGAATAAATATACAAGGACAACAAGATGAACAGAGGTGAACCTAAACATTTAACTACTATGTACAAATATGCATATATATAAAAAAGTAGGAGTTGTTGGTGTAACAGGTTACATTATATACATATAATGAGTTATTACACATTACATACATTATACACACATTATATACACATTAAAATCAGGAATCATCTTTAAATCAGATATTGTACAGATGATGATGATGATGGGGGAGGAGGAGCAGGAGGAAATCCCTGGTCTTGGCCTTTCACGCCTGCTTTTTTTTTTTTTTTGGGTTAGGTTTAGGGTTAGGGTTAGGTCAATATACATGTCTATAGCAAGTTTGACTTAAGGTCACATTTAAGTCTAAGACCAGGTCTATCTTTATGCAACTGGAGTCTGACCTGCTCAGATCTGACCTGGAGTCTGACCTGCTCAGATCTGACCTGGAGTCTGACCTGCTCAGATCTGACCTGGAGTCTGACCTGCTCAGATCTGAACTGGAGTCTGAGCAGCTCAGTCTGACCTGGAGTCTGACCTGCTCAGATCTGACCTGGAGTCTGAGCAGCTCAGTCTGACCTGCTCAGTCTGACCTGGAGTCTGACCTGCTCAGTCTGACCTGGAGTCTGACTTGCTCAGTCTGACCTGGAGTCTGAGCAGCTCAGTCTGAGCAGCTCAGTCTGACCTGGAGTCTGAGCAGCTCAGTCTGACCTGGAGTCTGAGCAGCTCAGTCTGACCTGGAGTCTGAGCAGCTCAGTCTGAGCAGCTCAGTCTGACCTGGAGTCTGACCTGCTCAGATCTGACCTGGAGTCTGAGCAGCTCAGATCTGACCTGGAGTCTGAGCAGCTCAGATCTGACCTGGAGTCTGACTTGCTCAGTCTGAGCTGCAGCCTCAGCCGGCAGCAGAGTCAGATGTGAACTCAGACGGAGGACGACTCGCTCCGCTTTAACATCTTCCTCGCAAAGCCGGCACCGCAAACACCAACGGCTCTGTTTTCTATCTGTCATGATCCCCGGGCGAACCTTCCGCTCCCCTTTCATCCGCGGCCCCCGGGGGCAGCGCGGCATCGTGGGTAATATAGTTCACACGAGGATTAGATCCAAACGTCGGACAATAAAGCTCCGGCTGGCGGGAGATCTCGTTCACACGGCCGCGTCCCGACCACAAGAATCCAGCCGAGCAGATGGACCGGAGCGTCCGCAACATCCAGGAAGTGCTGACTACAGAGAGTGTGTGTGTGTGTGTGTGTGTGTGTGTGTGTGTGTGTGTGTGTGTGTGTGTGTGTGTGTGTGTGTGTGTGTGTCAGTACTTAGGACTGAGACTGTCTGTGCATGCATGTATCTATGGGTGTGAGAGTGATTTTGTGTGGTTTTGTGAGTGTGTGAGTGTGTGAGTGTGTGTGTGTGTGTGTGTGTGTGTGTGAACTTCCACAGTAACATGTCAATATTTCGGCTCCTGAGGCAGAATGTCAGTAATGTAAAGCAGACTGGAGTCTGAATTAAAGGATCAGGCTGGTGTTTTTTAATGCAATGATTACTGTCAACAAATCCTATGAAAATAACAAAATCAGCAATGATTTAGCGATTTTTAAAATGTAAACTATGTCTTTGTAAACACCGGCCTTATCCTTTAAACAAAGATAAAAGTGTCTTCTATTGTCCAGTATAGTGTTTATTTTACTTAGGCTAATTGTATTCTTAATTAATAATATATTTTTTTAAAGTTCCTAAATATTTTACTTTTTTTCATTTATATCTTTTAAAATTGTATTTATTTTACACTTTTAAAATATTTTATTTAGCACTTTTTAATATTTTTTTATAACATACTTTTGATTTGGGGTTGAGACTATTTCCTTACAGGGAGACATAGAGGAGCACAATATTATGATGAAAAAAAACAAAAAACAAAACTGAATTGTGTCTCCTAGTTCCACTTCAAAATTAAAATAACAAACAGGATGCATCTTAAGTCATTTAGTTGAGTTATTTTCATTAAAACGTGAAAAATCCTGCAAAGTTCAAGTTGAAGTTGAAGTTTGTTTATTTCTCCAGATCTTCATCACAGCCCGTCTCAAAGGACCGGACAGAGAACGAGTCTGACTAGAACTAACGGATCAACAGTCCACCGTAGAACAGAATGATCCAGAACAAACATCAGGAGAGGCACAAGACACAGAAACAGATTCTGGTCTACAGCCTGACCCCCGGCTCCACCAGCCTGACAGCCTCAGTGCAGGAAAAGCTGTTTCTGAGGTCGAGGACTCGTCTCGGTCTCGTTCTTATCTTGACTCGGACTCGTCTCGGTCTCCGTCTGCTGTTGGCTGTCGACTCGACTTTTCATTTTCTTGTATTAACTGTTTTTATTTAACCGTGTGTCGTATCTTATGGTGCTAAAACTTCTCTGCTTTGATGATTTGGATTTTGAAGGTTTAGAGCCGCAGACAGATCCACATCTCTGTTCATCCTAAACAAACTCCTGAAGCACTTCTACAGTTGGAAAGACAAGGACAATAAAAAAAATTGCACTGTTTAATGTGTATTCTGGTCTTGAATTGGACTTGATTTGCCCTTTGTCTCAGTCTGGACTCAGTCTGGTCTCGACCCCCTTTGGACCAGGACTGGACTCAAACTCGACTGGACCTGGTAATCAACCAATCTTGACTACAGTAGAGCTGCAACGATTAATCGATTAGTTGTCAACTATTAAATTAATCGGCAACTATTTTGATAATCGATTAATCGGTTTGAGTCATTTTTTAATAAAAATAAGTCAAAATTCTCTGACTCCAGCTTCTTAAATGTGAATATTTTCTGGTTTCTTTCCTCCTCTATGACAGTAAACTGAATATCTTTGGGTTGTGGACAAAACAAGACATTTGAGGACGTCATCTTGGGCTTTGGGAAACACTGATCCACATTTTTCACCATTTTCTGACATTTTATAAACCAAACAACTAATCGATTAATCGAGAAAATAATCGACAATGAAAATAATCGTTAGTTGCAGCCCTAGACTACAGTCCTAATCAATACCTTGAAACAAGGCAGAATGCCACAGAATCAGTGCACAGACACCAAGAAAATCACATTTAATTAAAGCAAATTCTCGGAGTTATCTCAGCGCTAACGACAGATCTTTACGTTTCAATGGGACTCGATGGTATTTCTTGCCGTGCAGCTCTCTCTCCCCGTCTCTCTCTCCGACACACCACCATGAAATCACACACAGCACACAGGCATTCGCGCTTTCTCTTTCCCCCCCTCGCTCCATTCCTCCGCCTCACACATCAAACCTCTGCAGCAACACACCGCATCACCCACAGCACACACTCTCTCTCTCTCTCTCTTTCCATCCCATACGCTACAGCATCCAAACCACCAGTCACTTTTTTCCTGTTATGATTACAAGCCGGCGGCACAGTCGGACTCTTCACACGAGCCTTAGATGGAAATTATAAATTAGATCTGCGTCTCCGACACCAGAAACACGCCGGCCGTAACTCAGCGTTTCCCCGCCGTTTCAAAGACCGTGAAAAGCTCCACAGACCGAACTCGCCACATTAATCCCAATAACAACACAGAGACTGATTAGGAAATGGTTACCTACCCCCCCCCCCCCCCCCCCCCCCCCCCCCCCCGCCGACCAGGACGAAAATGATTAATATTGTGGAAACAGTAATGGAGTCTGTTTCAATCGAACCCGGGTTTCCTCCGGCGGTTAAAACACACCAAGGCTGAGCTGCATGCTGTAAATGTTTCTGTGTAGCTGACACCATCAAGATGTGTGGAAGCCAGAGGTCAAGTCAACTTCACTCCAGTCCCAAGTCAGTCTCAAGTCTAGAGGCTCTAGTCCCAAGTCTAAATGTAGATTACCAAGTCAAGTCCAAGTCAAGTCCATGTCATTAATGTCAAGTCTCAAGTCTAAATGTAGAACAGCAAGACAAGTCAGAACAAATCAAGAGTCCAGTATCAATTTAATATCTGAAAGAAAACTAAATATCTAGGACTTTTCAATGCAATATGGTTTTAATAGGATAAAAACTTGGTAAGAGCATCATGAGTTTGATTTCTATAATCAGTTTCAACTTCAATAAATTCAATCATTCCATACAAATTCAGAAAACAGAATTTAAATTCAGTCGTCTGCTGGAACAAATCTCATCACTTTCAATCTAAGTCATTTACACAAACACAAGATCTCAAGTCAAGACTTTAGAAACCTTTTCAGTCCCAAGTCACCAGAACCCAAGTCAAGTCTCAAGTCTTCTCTTCATGCATCAAGTCAAGTCTCAAGCTATTAAAAGTCCAAGTCATGTGACTCGAGTCCTCACCTCTGGTTGAAGCTACCTGGTGTAAGATGCATAGAAAGCTATAATTATTCTAAAGATGCTCAAATTCCAAATTGCTCACTTTGACCTAAAGATAAATTATGACTAATATATGTAATTAAATGTTTTTGCTAATAATAATCCCATCAATGATGTGTTGCAGGGAGCCGGTGTAAAATGAATAAAAACATAAAATCAGAGCAATTTTGACGAGAAATTCTAATTATCTCACATTGACTTAAAGATAAAGTATGAACTCTTACACTTTGACATATTTTTTTTTGTTTTGAATTTCCATTCCACTTTGGCAAAAGTACTTTATGTAAATTTTAAGACATCTTACAGCAGAGAGATGCTCTCAAAATGCCAAAATGTTTCACTGTGACTTTAAAAAAACGATATAAAAAAGCTTGCATGAAATGCTTGGTGAGGCCTATCACAGTATGATAATGACTGGCTGGTTTGAATAAAGAGGAGATGGACAGATATATGAGGAGATAATGATGGAGAGAGAGGATACAGCAAATCACTTCCAGACCACACACACACACACACACACACACACACACACACACACACACACACACACACACACACACACACCACAGATAGCGGAGAGGAGAATCACCAAAATGAAGCAATTACAGAAATTGACAGTAATCGTATAATTAGTGTGATAAGGGCAATTAGTTCTGCTCCACTGTGTGTGTGTGTGTGTGTGTGTGTGTGTGTGTGTGTGTCTATGTGTGTGTGTGTGTGTGTGTGTATGTGTGTGTGTGTGAGAGAGAGAGAGAGAGAGTGAGAGAGAGTGTGTGTGTGTGTGTGCGTGTGTGCCTTCAGGATATGGAACAATGAAATCAAACTGCCTGAATCACTTAGTCTGAGTCACAGCTCTTATCCTTTTCCCACCATAAAATTCCATGACTTTTCCAGAACATTCCAGAACTGAAGGGTAATTTATGCTTCTGCGTCAAAGTGCCGCCGTATCTTACTGCTCCTGTAAGTGAGCGTAGGGCAACACAGAAGCATAATTTGGCCAATTTGGCCTTAAATCCAACACCTAAAACTGTTCTTCCTTCCTCATTTGTTGAGTTGTTTCTTCCACAGAGAAAACACTGGCTCAGTATGTTTTGACAGACAATCTGTGTCTGCCCACTAAAGATAAAGACGGATTACACATTCTTCAAACCCGATTTGGCAACGATTTGAGATCGGGCAGAGTCTGTGGTAGTCACAGTAGATCAGGGTAGTCCAGGGTAGTTCTGGGTAATCCAGGATAGTTCAGGGTACACCAGGGTAGTTCAGGGTAGTGTAGGGTAAGCCAGGGTAGTTCAGGGTAGTGTAGGGTATTTCAGCGTAGTCCAGGGTAGTTCGGGGTAGTTCGGGGTAGTTCAGGGTAGTTCAGTGTAGTCTATGGTAGTTTAGGGTAGTCCAGGGTACTTCAGGGTACTTCAGCTAGTTCAAGGTAGTCCAGGGTAGTTCTGGGTAATCCAGGATAGTTCAGGGTACACCAGGGTAGTTCAGGGTAGTGTAGGGTATTTCAGCGTAGTCCAGGGTAGTTCGGGGTAGTTCGGGGTAGTTCAGGGTAGTTCAGTGTAGTCTATGGTAGTTTAGGGTAGTCCAGGGTACTTCAGGGTACTTCAGCTAGTTCAGGGTAGTCCATGGTAGTTCTGGGTAATCCAGGATAGTTCAGGGTAGTCCAGGGTAGTTCAGGGTACTTACGGGTAGTTATGGGTAACCCAGGGTAGTTCAGGGTAGTGTAGGGTATTTCAGCGTAGTCCAGGGTAGTTTGGGGCAGTTTGGGGTAGTCCAGGGTAATCCAGGATAGTTCAGGGTAATCCAGGCTATTCCAGGGTAGTTCAGAGTAGTCTAGGATAGTCCAGGGTAGTTAGTTCAGAGTGGTTCAGGGTAGTTCAGGGTAGTCCAGTGTAGTAGCCCAGGTTAGTTCAGGGTAGTCCAGTGTAGTTTTGGGTAGCCCAGGTTAGTTCAGGGTAGTTGAGGGTAGTTCAGGGTAGTCCAGTGTAGTTCAGGGTAGTTCAGGGTAGTTCAGTGTAGTTCAGGGTAGTTCAGGGTAGTTCAGGGTAGTCCAGTGTAGTTCAGTGTAGTTCAGGGTAGTTCAGGGTAGTTCAGTGTAGTTCAGGGTAGTTCAGGGTAGTTAAGGGTAGTCCAGTGTAGTTCAGGGTAGTTCAGGGTAGTTCAGGGTAGCTCAGGGTAGTTCAGTGTAGTTCAGGGTAGTTCAGGGTAGTCCAGTGTAGTTCAGGGTAGTTCAGGGTAGTTCAGTGTAGTTCAGGGTAGTTCAGGGTAGTCCAGTGTAGTTCAGGGTAGTTCAGTGTAGTTCAGGGTAGTTCAGGGTAGTCCAGTGTAGTCCAGTGTAGTTCAGTGTAGTTCAGTGTAGTTCAGGGTAGTTCAGGGTAGTCCAGTGTAGTTCAGGGTAGTTCAGTGTAGTTCAGTGTAGTTCAGGGTAGTTCAGGGTAGTCCAGTGTAGTTCAGGGTAGTCCAGTGTAGCTCAGGGTAGTTCAGGGTAGTTCAGGGTAGTTTGGGGTAGTTCAGGGTCGTGCTGTATAATTGCAGCTGTAATCGTTAAGTGTGTGGGGATGAAAGACTCAAATCTCTGTCCTATGATCCCAGTCAGCAACGTCACAATTAAATCAAACATGTTTGAATGTGGCTGAGCCAGGAAAGAAAAAAACCTGAATGTCTTGTCTCTCTTTTCTGTGTAAATCGAGCACAAACCGCAATTGCTGCAGGCCATGTGGGCTGTATGATTGCTTTGGTATCAAAATATCGCGGTAAAATACACTCTGCTTCAGGGATTGAACCTGGATCTTTTCAGTTACAGGCCGGTCTCTCTCACAGCTAGGCCACCCTGCCCCCCAGAAGCAAGGCACTGATTAGAAATTAGCTAAGTTGATTGTACTTTTGAGTAAATTGATATTTTTCATTTTAAAATACAATTTGACTGTGACTGAGTTTCTGCTCATTTCCTGGATTCCCTCACTTGGCAGTGGTGGGAATCAAACCTGCGACCTTCTGCTCTAACTCTTTACAAGGCCTCCTGTCTGTCTGCTGAGAGAAAAACCACTAAAACACTCCAGCAGTCCGGTCAGCACCCTGACGGCCTGCTGTGTGTGTGTTTGTGTGTGTGTGTGTGTGTGTGGGTGTGTGTGTGTGTGTGGGTGTGTGTCTGTACCTAAGTTAACTTAACAGAAGCTGAAGTAATATGAATTGGGGTTACCGTGGGACAAAACTGTGAAAAAGAGAATAACACACACACACACACACACACACACACATACATACACATACACACCAAAAACACTCCCAGAACTATTTGTCCTTGGTCCTGAGTTTGACATAAACACCTCTCCTCTCCTCTCCTCTCCTCTCCTCTCCTCTCCTCTCCTGTCCGCCTCTCCTCTCTTGACCTCCTTTCTTCTCCTCTTTTCCTTTCCTCTCCCCTCTTTTCACCTCCTCTCTTCACCTCATTTCCTCTCCTCTCCCCTCTCTTCACCTCCTTTTCTCTCTCCTCACATCCTTTCCTCTCCATCCTCTCTCTTAACCTCCTTCCCTCTGCTCTGCGTTCCTTCCTTCTCTTCTCTCACTGTAGATACACACAGTTCTGCTGGTGCTGCTGATGTGTGTGTGTGTGTGTGTGTGTGTGTGTGTGTGTGTGTGTGTGTTAGAATAAGACAGTAAATAGAAAAGGGGTGATTTACTGTTCAGTTAGCATGTTAGCGTGTTAGCGTGTTACCTGGTAAGGTACGATGCTCTCGTGGGCCGTCCCCCAACGCCTCGCCTCCTTCCCCGCATTCAGGTAGTTTGCTGCTATATGGCTGAGGCAGGAAACCTGAGAGAGAGAGGGAGAGAGAGAGGAGAGAGAGAGAGAGAGAGAGAGAGAGAGAGGTAGACTGAGTTAAATCAGAGCTGTCGTCAGTCTCGTTACTCCCCGCTGCTGTTGGAGGTCAGCGCTTGCTCGTAACTCCTTCCTGCGAGCAGAAAACCACGACTCCCCTCTCTCTGCTCCTAACGTTTCTACCGCAAAACCACTGGAAAATAACACACCGCTCACCTACAACCTCCGGCTCTGAGCGCTTCACTGTGAGGTTAAGGTTTCCCCCCTGTTTCCCAGTTAGTGTGTCTGTCTGTCTGTCAGCAGGATTTCTCAAAAACCTCTAAACGGATTCCCATGAAATTTGGTGGACAGATCGGCCTTGGACCGAGCAACAACTGATTTGAGTTCGGCGGTGAGACGATTATCGTTTTTCAGCCATAACTATGAAACTAACAGAGATAGAGACTTGATTCCAAATCCCAATGGGATGTTTGCGGGGCCAGGAAATCAATTTAACTTAAAATTGAAATGACAGAGGTTGGAGAATTGTTCAGCGTTGGCGGAGGTCTGCGTTCTCTTACTGCCATCAGTTTATTTCTTTTTTTTTTACTTGATTTGAAAGATGACAGAGTCCTTCAGGCTTTGGCAACGCAGAGCGCACCGTTCCACTTTTCAGAAATGGTTCTTCAAGGATTCTTTGGAGAGAGTTTAGGCTCTGTCCAGATCGAGGAAGAGCCAAGGAGCTTTCTGAATTAGACAAATGGCGTGTCCAACTTGTGTCAGAGGAACATAATTTTCGCAGAATTCATGTCCATAACACACAATCTGAGTTTCAGAGTTCGTGCTCATTTCATGAAACTGCTGTCTGGCGTAGCTTTGGCTCTTGAAGACTACGTTGCTGTGGTAAAACAAATACCATATTGTCTTTTAATTTTGTTGTAAATCATTTTCAAAGAGCAGGACTGGCTGGGAAACTCTAGATGAGGAATGTGAAAGAGCGACAGTCTCCCCTCCTTCAACAACGACTGCAAAGTCGTCTTGGGCGATATCCGAAAGTTTATATTGCGATGCTGTCCCGCCAAAATATTGCGTTATACAATATTGTCTATTTTTGTGTGTTTTATTTTATTTCTTCTAAATTACATCAAATTTCTAGGCTATTAACAATAATAATAATAACACTTATTAATAATAGCCTAGAAATTCGATCTTAATAATCAAGCAAAAACTATGACCATTTGGTGTAATTTGCTCATTCCAGGCATTTCCAGGAAAAACGGCTGATTGTGGAGAAGGGAAGCCACTTGAAGTAAAATGACAAATCTGTCACTACAACTACAATTATTTTTGTTTTTTACTATCCTACCACTAGTAGATTATAGGTTTACAAGGATTAAAAAGTTTGCACAATTGCGATCTAAACAACACATGGTGCTGCGGCCGGAATGGGGCCACGGGTGTGTGTGTGTGTGTGTGTGTGGGGGGGGGGGGTAATATCGCCAAAAATATTAAAGATATTCGATGGTTGAACTGGGCAGCTTCCAGTGTGAATGTGTTGAACTGTCTGAATGTGAAGCAGGGTGGAGCTGGAGAACTAAAGGTTAATAAAGCGGTGCGGAGCGGATCCTGGAGCCTCTCAGCCCCTTTATACCTCCACATGCATTTAGCAGCTTCATGCCTGATGCTTTACAACACTCTGATGTCCTGTTATATCCTCTAGTCAGACACAACCAGCTGAGACAACATACTGACAGATCTACTGAGAGAGAGAGAGAGAGAGAGAGAGAGAGAGAGAGAGAGGGAGAGAGACCAAGCAGAAACCTTTGAGAGCAGCAGAGTACCGACTGAACGCTGGGCTGGGTGGTGTTGTCAATCAGAGACACTAGAAGTGGTCAAAACACTTTTAAGGATGTTGACGTGAGAGAGAGAGAGAGAGAGAGAGAGAGGGGGAGAGAGAGAGAGAGACAAGAGAGAGAAACGGAGGGAGGAAGGGTTGAGAGCAAGGTAATTTGATGGAAGAAGCAGCCTGGTCCCATGAGATTTTGTGAAATGAGCACGATGTGTTAAAATACAAATAACGAGGTCCACGCACGAAAAGTGAGAGAAATCCCTTTCCCCCAGCAGGACAGGATTAGGTGGAGAAACACAACTAGAGACAAGAAGTAGTTTTGGCGTTGAAGCAGCACGGTGGAAAGTAAGGGCGTGGAGGTCGGGGGGGCCGGGGGGTCAGAGACACCCGGGTTCAATTCCCAACTCATGACAAGTTTTCTACTGCAGTAAAGTTTTCATTTTTAGTTTAAGTTTTTCTTGTTAAACCTTAACTCTAACTTTAACCAAAGCTGTTTTCTTGGCCTGAACCTAACCGTTAGCTAACCCATTTCATGTGACGAACACGTGAAAACTCTTGGAGGCCAAGAACCAAAACTTAGTCCGACAGCCTGGGCTCAATCCCCAACTCTGTGACCAAGAGCAAAACCCGAACCTAACCTGAACCAAAGTTGTTTTCCTTGCCTGAACTTAACTGTTAGCTAACCGTTTCATGTGACGGACACGTGAAAATGGCGTGTCCATGGTGGATGGAGGATAACAATCTTTACACAATTCGCATCCACAACACGCAATCTGTTTGTGCTCATGTTTTGGCTCTTGGAGACTAAGACCCAAAACAACTCTGACAGCCCGGGTTCAATTCTAAACTCATGACAAATTTTCTACTGGGAGGGAAGTTTTCATTTTCAGCAAAAGTTTTTTCTTATGCAGCAATGTCCAAATCCTCACTGTAACCTTAACCAAAGGTTTAGTCGACTAAACCAAACCGTTAGCTAACCTTTTCAGTTGACGGACACGTGGAAATGTTGTGTCCGGTTCGTGCTGTTGTCATGTAATCCTTTCATGGGTGGAGGAACGTAATCTTAACATAAATCACAACACTTAATCTATGTTTCAGAGCTTGTGCTCATTTTTTCAGACTGTTGGCGGAAGAGAGAGAACAAAACAGAGACAGAGAGGCAGCCGAGGAACTAAGGGGCTTAGAAAATTAGAGGGGATGAGAAGACAGAGAGACTAAAACACAGAAGTGGTCATAACGCTTCAGAGGATGTTGACATGATAGAGAGAAGAGAAAGGAAGTGATTTGGACTGAGAGAGAGAGAGCAAGCAGAGACCTTTGAGAGCAGCAGCGTATTGACTGAACACTGAGATGGGTGGTGCTGTCAATCACAGATCTGTTTGGAAACTGATATTATTCCCTGTTTAAACTCGGAAAACCCACAACAAGACCTCCTCTCTCACCAACTGTAAGCCTTTGCTAACATTGAGACATACAGAGGGTGGACCAACTGACAGAAACACCACATGTAAAAGAACTTTCATTTTGAAGTGACTAAATCATAATTACAAAGGCCAGTGGCATTAAGTTCGATGAGAGTTTTCAAAGCAACATGAGACCAACAGAGCTCTAAAGAGGCCAAACAATCAGATGAATGAATTACAGAAGCATCGGTCATAAAAACTGGGAAATTATTTGGCGAGAGGAACAGTCTGGAAAGTCATGGCAACAAACTGTATCGACAAAGAGGAACTGAGGTGGCAAGTCGGAGCTCACCGACAAGGACGGACGGACGGAGGGCGACTCCAAATGGCAGCAAGAGGTCACTTTTTGAACTTCATTACCCAGAATTCCTGTGCAGTGAGGTCAATGCTCTGTGCTGCTTTATACCAAAGGAATCCAATGGAACCAGAGAGGAAAAGATCTAACATTGGCAAGTCCAGCTTTCTCTGCTGCTGTTCAGGACAGTGATTCTCACCCTGTTTCATATCAAGGACCCTAATTCAGTCCACATTAGAGCCACAGACCGCCATTTGATGAGATTTTGTCTCTCGGACCCAAATCTGAGAATATTTGTTTTGTCAGATATGATTTTGTCAAGAACTCCATGACTGTTTGTGTTGTAGGTAGAAAGATAACAGACAAACTATGATCAGAACAGTCATTCTTCTACATCCTCTAGTACTTCTTGTAAATGACATAATGGTGAAGTTGAACAATTGATCATTTTGCTGGGGACTCCCTGGAACCCCCTCAAGGTCCCCTGGTGGTCCCCGGACCCCACGTTGAGAACCACTGGTTTAGGAGACACTTTGGATTTCCTTTGTGCAGAGAAAATTACCAAAAAGTTTGGTATCCTTTGGCATGAAGCATTACAGAGCGTCTGGGGTCTTGGCAGTTTGCTGATGTCACTTTACAGAAATTCTGGGTATTGAAGTCCTTAAAGCTGCACTAGGCAGCTTTGCAAGCTTTGCAGCTTTTGCCAAATGATGCCTTCAACCCACAATGACTGCTGCCAACTGTTACACATGGTGGTGGGTCTGTAAAGGTATGGCAGCCATCTTAGATCTCATCGTCATTAGGTCTCACGCCTGCTCTGCAAGTTCGTATAGCGGGACGATGAGGTACATGAGGAAACTTTACAGGACCAGGTCTGTTGGTCGCTGGGGGCCGACCAGTACAACCACAGTTTTTCCTAAGCACTGCCTTTCTCTGACGGTGCTTGTTGAGGTAGGAGAGTGCTTCTCATTCACTCCAGCTGGTCCACGGATTTGAACCGAAGACCTTCTGCTCACAAGCTCGCTCCTCTAACCTCTACCGCCACCTCCTTTTGTCAAGAGTCTTCCTGCATCGCGGACGCACCTGAAAGAGCCGCATCTAGTCAAGGAGGTCTGGAGGTTTCAAGTGAAATGTAGTATTTCTTCAAACCTTTCTGATGCCTGTTAGAATGAAACTTAAGACCGATTTTGGCACTGAAAGGAACGTGAACATATAGGTCTGTGGAAATAAGTTGATGTCTCACTGAGAAACAGCACGCCACGAAACCACAATGTTTTAAAGACCTTTAAAACTGAATTGAAGACTGGAAGGCTGTATTCAATGGTATCAAGGACTTTTGAAGCCTTGAATATACAATCCAATTCAAGACATTTGAAGACTTGTTCAGGACCTGCAGGCGGCCCGCTGAACGCTGATTGGGTTGTAATGATCCAATTTCCCCGACAACCAAACCAAACTCAACTCAACTGAAAACCGTCCGGATAAACTCAAGCCAAACCCTGGCTGTGTGCTCTCATTGTTCGTCTCCCTCCTCGCCTCTCCTCTCTGCGGCCGACATGCCTGTGGTCGCAGCACTTCATAGAGGAATGCACCATGGGATAAGGGAAGGGGGAAGAGGTGGATTGTGGGTATTTTATGTCTAACAGCCCTGGGAATCGACCGCAGAGATCGCGACCTCAACATCTTTGCAAACCGTTCGCAGCTTGCATTTTTTTCTTTTTGTGCCTCGTGTTGAAATCGAGTTTATTTATAGCGCGCTTTTAACAAACAGCACTGTCACAGAGCGCTTTACAGACAACAGAGGGCTTAAAAACAGATAAAAGAAAGCATAATAAACCCAAGAGATAGAAGAAGTACACCACAAACTGCCAGAAATGCAGTTGCATGTGACAGACTGCAGGGAAGTGAACCAAGACAGAGGAACAGCTGGTGGAGCTTGATGCGGGATCCATTAACCAAACGGTCTCAGTGTTTAACCCAGACCTTCTTACATGTCTTCAAATGTGCTTCAAGTCAAATCAATCATTTCTAGCGGAGATGCAGAGATAGACTCAAAAAAGACGCAGATCTGTCTATCTTTACATTTACCTGTCATTTACCTGGCACACTCATCCAGAATGACTTTCAGTGTATGGAGTTACTTTTGCATCTTTATTTTGAAAGTGAAAAAACGTTTTGAAAGCTTAAAAAATGTTAGAATGTGAAAAAAAAAGTTTTGAAGGTGAAAAAAGTTTTCAGTTTTAGATTATTTTCCTCTCATTTACAATGTTGTTTTTCATTTCTTCAAATTTCCTTTTACAAGTCGGGCCGACTTTCACTGTGGCTGCCATGAAGATGGCTGATGTGTTGCTGATGTTAGTTGAAACTATGGAGTCACACATGATAGAAATTTACTGTTAAGCACTTATTTTACTTCATGATGGACAGAACGTTTTCGGCCCTCCAGCCTTCGTTGGTGTCTGATAAATAATAATTTTCCGCTATATAAAAGGAAGCTTTATTGTCACAGGTGTGCTGAAAGACACAGGTGATGTCATCATCTCATCAACATGATCTTGTTACAACACTGAATCAATGTGAATGAAGTGAATGAATAAAGTATTTCATATCTGCATGCTTACAATATAAACATGCAGGATGTAATCCTGACATCAGGGCTCACTGTGTGAAGGGGAAATTTAGAAATACTTTGTAGGTGACATAGTTCAACATGCAATTCCTGATGTTGACACCAGGGGTGATCGTGCTATTTCCATCACAAAACGTCCAAAAAAACATGTCAAAAAAATCTGGAGACATCAGGTGTTGAGTATGTTGCTGAGCCATGACAGCAAATATCAAATTTTGATTATCTTATAATGACAGCTTGTAAAATGACAGCTAATCAGTTATTTCCGAAATGGTATGAAAGCTATATATATATATATATATATCTGTATATATGAAAGCTATATATCTGTATGAAAGCTATATATCTGTATATATGAAACCTATATATCTGTATATATGAAAGCTATATATCTGTATGAAAGCTATATATCTGTATATATGAAAGCTATATATCTGTATATATGAAAGCTATATATCTGTATATATGAAAGCTACATATCTGTATATATTAAATCTATATATCTGTATATATGAAACCTATATATCTGTATATATGAAACCTATATATCTGTATATATGAAACCTATATATCTGTATATATGAAAGCTATATATCTGTATGTATGAAACCTATATATCTGTATATATGAAAGCTATATATCTGTTTATATGAAAGCTATATATCTGTTTATATGAAAGCTATATATCTGTATATATGAAACCTATATATCTGTATATATGAAACCTATATATCTGTATATATGAAAGCTATATATCTGTATGTATGAAACCTATATATCTGTATATATGAAAGCTATATATCTGTATGTATGAAACCTATATATCTGTATATATGAAAGCTATATATCTGTTTATATGAAAGCTATATATCTGTATATATGAAAGCTATATA
>NW_027283351.1:47500-50000 GCF_046629955.1 Centroberyx affinis | reverse complement strand
AAGCCGATGAGTTGAAAAGCACAGACTTTTTTTGGGCGGTACAAACACACTGTTGTTTAAAACTAAATTCACCTCTTAAATCAATATTCTATTAGTTTTAACATGGAGGTTAAAACCAGAATATACTCTGCTCACCAGGATCAGATGCAGCTGGACCAGTTTGTAGCTTCAGATTTTTTCTTCCCGTTCATTTGAATGGAAACTGACATCGAACACGTTGGTGAACAGACTCAACATCAGATCCTGCTGGAAGACAGCAAAGCATCCTGGGTCCATCTGCACTTTGTATTTCTGTCTTTGGTTTACACTAAAATTAGTATTTAAAAATAAAAGTAGTTCCGGTCTCCAAAACAGGAACTATCTCTCCTGAATGGTATCCCTCCTCTGTGTTCTCAGACGTTGGACCAATGAGAGTTTCTTACCAGTGCATGTGCCATTGTGCATTGAACTAACTACTTGCGCTTAGTCCATCTATCAATAAAAATGTCAATCAATATCAATAAAAACTGTTCTAAAACGTTGGGCCCACAGTCAATTGAAAATCACAGTAGCAGGATCTGTTGTTGAATATTAATTCAACTGTAAACCAAGAATAGAAATGCAAAATACTGACGGACCGAGGAGAAGACAGAGAATGAGCTCTGCATGTCGAGGTTGTTGGTTTGAATCCAGAGTCTGGGGTCAGGTTCTGCCTCTGAACACTTATTGTGTGTGTGTTTCTGTGTGTGTGTGTTTCTGTGTGTGTGTGTGTGTGTGTGTGTGTGTTTCTGTGTGTGTGTGTGTGCGCAGGGCTTGAAATTAACTTTTTTGATCACCAGCCAATATGGCTACTAGAAGTTACCAGCCAATCAGAATTTCCACTAGCCAAAATGTTTTTCTTGAAATAAACCATATTATGAGTGACACTGGGTTAATTTAAGCATAAGTATTAGTAAAAATAAAAGATATAGCATAATAAATCTATAAATTACAGTATTTCACTGATATTCATAAATTGCGTTGATTTCAGTTTGTGTGGATTCCATCGATACGAGGCTCTTCACGGCGACACTCCTGCAGAACAGCTGTCTTGGCTTGACTGTCAAGCTCTGGAGGCTCTTTGCAGTTTCCGTGGTCTTTGACACTCACGACCCGATCGCCATTTGGCATTAAATGTCCTCATTCTCACCTTCTCCCCTCTGTTATCATTTTTATCCTCAGTGTTGCCAACTATTTTCCAAGAAAAGTAGCTATTGGCTGCTCAGAAAGTTGCTAGAAGTCACCAGATGACCTCATACAATAATTTGCATATCAATATATAATGCTGCACTTGTTATGCACGCCGCGGCGTAGCCCGTTTTAATGTAAGTGCTGACTCCGCCCACCCGGGCCAGTTTCGGCGTACGCCGGTAACAATTACAAGTGCAGCCTATCCTACAGCCCCTGCTGTGGGAAGCTGAGATCATCAGACTCTCTGGATCAGACAGGCAAGTAGAGAAAACCTGCATCAGCCAAACCGATTTATTGCCAAATGCTTTGGATTCAACTCATTAACAAGCTTCACATGGTCAGAAAAAGTGGCCAAGCTCGCAGCACTGCTTTGTACTCGCGGTCTCGACAATCGATTCTACCACACATGCCTGGATGCAGCAGTGGTTGGACACGTCACCACATTTTGTTCATGGGAAATGTAGATTAGGACTAGGAGGATTGTTTCTGCAGCCTGCTTCACACACATGCAGTGATATTTAGAGCCTGGTTCATCACCAGCCAAACTGGCTCGTAACTTTACAATGTTACCCGCCACAGTACATTTTTACCCGGCATTTGGCGGGTTGGCGGGTGTTCATTTCAAGCCCTGTGTGTGTGTGTGTGTGTGTGTGTGTGTGTGTGTGTGTGTCTGTCTGTCTGTCTGTCTCTCTCCAATTTCTTGATACTTCTGCAGCCATTTCAGAGCGTCATAATTGAGTTTCTAAGTGTGTGTGTGTGTGTGTGTGTGTGTGTGTGTGTGTGTGTGTGTGTTTCCCTGACAGTTACAGAGGTTTAGTTTTTCCTGCTGTTCTGTTGTCAGATTATTAGATTAGATTCATAGATATTAGATATTAGACGATATTAGATCGTCTCTGTTTTGACCTGTATCATAAATGCCAAAAAAAAGCCAAATAGAGCAGATTGCATTAGATATTGAAAAAGTATTTTTCACTCAGGGAAAACTTGAGAACACACTGAAGTTTTTATTCTGCTCATTTTGTGCTCGGTGTACTTGATGCAGCTGGTTTACAAACATAGAAATCAACTGTTTGTAGTTGAATTGGATGATTGTTTTGTAGATTTTATGAAACTACAATCGCTGCAGAAGCATTTAATTATTAAATCCAGTCAGAATCAATATTTCCACCTGTGTTGCCGCATCTTAAAGCTCCACATGGTGTAAAGCAGGACTCCTCTCTCCTCTGTGGTGATAAAGGAGTTGGATGGTCTATCTAAACATGGTGAAAGTATCAAAACTAAATCCACACAA
>NW_027283351.1:0-42500 GCF_046629955.1 Centroberyx affinis | reverse complement strand
TTTTCTTTTGTACTGTACAAATTATGATGACCTAAGAGAGTTACTGTTCCACGAAATCGTTCAAATCGACAAAACCCTGAAATATTCTGCTGTTCAGATGAGCAAAAACTGGAATGGCTTTTTAAGTTTGATGCGTTTAAGTTTGCTAACTTTATCTCCAAAGCCTGCAAAAGAAGGTAAGATAGATTGGTTAATTAATATTTATTTAGATTTTTCAGTAACACATCGTAAGCTTCTGTCAGTGATTTAGGAGTTCTGCCCTACTCACTGATGGTCTGAAGATCTGAAGGTGAAAGATGCTTCAGTTTCTTTATTTTCTTTCTCTGTTGTTTGACAATGTAAACGCTGTACTCTGGTCCTGGCTTGTTTGAATTTATGGTGTCTTGTAAGTACAATTGTATGCACGACACAATAATAAAATTCATTCATTCATTCATAAAAGTCCTTTTAAAGTCTGATTACATTGTACTGATGCAGTTCACTCTCATTGCCTTCTCTCTCTCTCTCTCTCTCTCTCTCTCTCTCTCTCTCACACACACACACACACACACACATTTTGCAGGTCAGCAGAAGTTATTGGAATGAAAAACCCGCCGTGGAGCAGCAAAATGTTGAGCACATATCATCATTCCCTCTCTTTGGTTCAGACTTTATCCAGATTGTCTTCACACCAAAATGATCCGCACCACCGATGACTTTGGGGCGAAACTTTAGAAAAGTTTTTGGTCCGCACCCGAGTCCACATGGCCTGTTCACACCTGTCACAATGATACGAACTTGGCAAAAAGTTCATAAAAGTCTGCTCCAAACCATTCAGGTGTGAAAGCCTCCTCACTCACTTTTCTCAGCCTTTTCTTTCCTGGGATTCAAACCAGCAACCCTCCTGGTCTCCTGTTAGCTGAAGCCTCTCCCTCTCTTCCCTCTGCTCAGAAAATTACCATAAAAAGCCTCAGGGCCTCTCTGACACACACACACACACACACACACACACACACACACAAACACACACACACACGTGTTTACTGCCTTGGCAGCAGGTGCAGCTCTCAGTCCGGATCGTGCCAGTCGGCTGGTTTCTGTCTGACTGATCGGGTCTTGAGGGAAACAGCGGGGAATCAAACTCTCGTCTCTTCCAGGAAAACCACATTCCTGCCGCCGCTCCGACTAAACAACCGGAGGCAGGAACGACTTTCTCTGTGTCACTCTGCTGAGTTCACATCAACACAAAGGATTTCCATGAATGCCGTGCGGCTCTGGAGCTGTTTTCCTCTTTGGTTCTGTAGAGCTGAGGAGACGAAACCTTCAGCAACATGGAGCGCCGACTGAGGTGGGGACTCGAGTCACAAGACTTGGACTCGAGTCGCATGGCCTGGACCTGAGTCACAAGACTTGGACTCGAGTCGCATGACCTGGACCTGAGTCACAAAACTTGGACTCGAGTCGCATGACTTGGACTCGAGTCGCATGACCTGGACCTGAGTCGCATGACTTGGACTCGAGTCGCATGACCTGGACCTGAGTCGCAAGACTTGGACTCGAGTCGCATGACCTGGACCTGAGTCGCAAGACTTGGACTCGAGTCGCATGACCTGGACCTGAGTCGCAAGACTTGGACTCGAGTCGCATGACCTGGACCCGAGTCGCAAGACTTGGACTCGAGTCGCATGACCTGGACCCGAGTCGCAAGACTTGGACTCGAGTCGCATGACCTGGACCCGAGTCGCAAGACTTGGACTCGAGTCGCATGACCTGGACCCGAGTCGCAAGACTTGGACTCGAGTCGCATGACCTGGACCCGAGTCGCAAGACTTGGACTCGAGTCGCATGACCTGGACCCGAGTCGCAAGACTTGGACTCGAGTCGCATGACCTGGACCCGAGTCGCAAGACTTGGACTCGAGTCGCATGACCTGGACCCGAGTCGCAAGACTTGGACTCGAGTCGCATGACCTGGACCCGAGTCACAAAACTTGGACTCGAGTCACAAGACTTGGACCTGAGTCACAATACTTGGACTCGAGTCACATGACTTGGACTCGAGTCACATGACCTGGACTCGTGTCGCATGACCTGGACCTGAGTCACAAAACTTGGACTCGAGTCACATGACTTGGACTCGAGTCACATGACCTGGACTCGAGTCGCATGACTTGGACTCAAGTCACATGACCTGGACCTTGACAGCCAATATTTGGGGGTTTCCGGTGCAGCCAGCGGACATCCGGGCCAAGACTTCCTCTTCCTGCTCCGGTCATCGTTTACAGTCCGATTAGCAACTTGAGACGAGAGAATGGAGTCTGAGCTGAGAGACGAAGTCTACGACCGGATTAAAGTGATACTTTTTGTTTTAGGTCCAGACGACATTTCGGCTAATCTCTATAAACAGATATCTGCATATGAGAGGAAGTCTTGGCCCGGATGTCCGCTGGCTGCACCGGAAACCCCCAAATATTGTCCGTCAGCCCCAGAGTCTAATCGTCTTCAGACCGATAGACGATGGGTTCTGAGATTGATTATAGATCAGTTCTCACCATTCTCCATTTACTTTCTGTCTCCTCCGACTCTGTGGTCACTGATTCAGTGTTTCAACACGGTGTCTACAGTGTTGGGAATAACACGTTACTGTAACTCCACTACTTTTGGCGGTAACTAGTAATGTAACAAATTTGTTTTTCAAATAAAATAACGCAATTACAATTACTGAAATTTAAATTGGCTCGTTACTCGTTACTTTACGTGAAAATAGCGGACAACTTCAGAGGATTGTCCGGTTTATGATCATCCGACCTTACGGTGGCGCTAGCTAAGACTACCGGTCCGGTAACTTAGCCACACAATGGCCGACAGTTCAGGCGCGAGCTTACTGCGATACTGCGATAGCAAATCCATCAACAATATCCTCCTCCTGAGAGCTGGACTCACGTCTCTTCCTCCGGGGGGGACGCTGGGCTTTGGCGGCGGCTGCAGGGGGGCGGAGCCTTTTTGCCGGGCAGGGAGGCGGCGTCCCTCCCCGGACCGTTCCTCCCTGTCGGAGCAGGAGGAGTCGAGGTCGGGGCTGCGGGCGTCTCTGCTCCCTGCCTCCCGCCTGGACCGGCACCAATCAATCAATCAATCAACCTTTATTTAATTCTCGGAAGACACACTGAGGGTTGAGACCCTCTTTTCCAGTGGTGCCGAGATTACAAGTACAGAAAATCACAAACAACACGAAAGAGGAAACCAATCAATAAACAAATAAATAAACAACTAAACAAACAAACAAAAAGACAATTCAAAAAGAGAATCACACAGATATCACTCCACAGTGTATGCTCGCCTAAATGGTCGCTGCATCCTGTCATAACAAATACACAGTGGACTGAGAATTGTATCCTGCGCTATAACGGGAAGATAGGGGAGTGTGTGTGTGTGTGTGTGTGTGTGTGTGTGTGTGTGTGTGTGTGTGTAAATAATGCAAATATAGGCCAACACCACTCAATGCCCTTGAGTATAAGCCTCCCCAATAAGCGAATGATCACGTATCCCCTGCAGATACAATGATAGATAAAATGTGACAGTTGTCTTGTCCCACTGTGCCACAGCAACACTACAATAATATAGCTGTGTGCATTAATAAGAGAACTGAAGCAGACATTTAAAAGTAACACAAAAGTTACTTTCCCTTGTAACTAATTACTTCTATTATGCAGCAATTGGTAAAGTAATTCAATTACTTTTTGAGAGAAGTAACTAGTAAATGTAACTAATTACAAATTTTCAGTAACTAACGTTTCATTTTGTGACCGTCGAATGTCTTTTTTTTAAAGTGGAGCGGTCGTCTTTGTTGGGAAAGAAACCACACAGGTGACAAACAGCTACAATCACATGATCAATGACAACGACATGAGGAAAACAGACAAACAGATCAACAGGGGCTGATAGGGTCGTTGATCAATACCAGTGACTCGTTGATTACTTTACCAGCTGCTGAGATTTCTGGCTTTAAAAACTCACTTTCCAGCCCGTACTCTGTTTTTGGACAAAAACTGCCCACCCACTGCAGTTTCAAGACCCCCCCCCCTCCCCCCTAAACACACACAAACACACACACACACACACACACACACACACACACACAAACAACCACCTACTGATATGTTCAGTGGTGGAGGACGGTGCTGCACGTCAACACATTTCGGCTCTGAAAGCTAAAAATCCTCGTTCTCAAGACAAAGCAGCAGATACCAGATCAGTTTTATTCTCCAGTACTCAGCTTGGTGATGTTGTGTCGGATCTCTGCTCTGATTGGCTGCTTACCGCTCTACAAAATGTGAAAAATTGTGATCTGAAAATGTCACATCATTATTTGTGTCACTTACAGGCCGCCGTAGCCTGCGCCAGAAACTGTCCATGCTGTTGTAATTCCCACTGATGACCAGTAGAGGGCAGTGAACGATACACCGATTACTTTCTGCCTCTTGAAGCTCCTGACTGTTGGTTAAAGCTCCGTCTTCTGTCCAGAGTTTTATTTTGTGTCTTTCTGTCCATTCAAAGCTGTGTGTGTGGTGTCATGAACCAAAAACACTCTCAATCCATTTCTCCACGTTCATTTTCCAGCATCTCTCTGAGCCTTACCAAGAACAGGCCGTTTCTGTCTCCGTGTCTTTAAGGCTCATTAATATTAACGACCCCTCCGTTCCGATCGGCTAATCGTTTCCAGAGTGAAACGTGAGACGCCGCGGCCCGGCGGCTACAGGTAGGGAAAACTCTCCGGTAATAAACGACGACAACCGCTCAACCGCTTTGAAAAAAACTCTTTGTTAGTCTGTTATTTCTTACAAAAATGATAATGAGCGAACCTTTGTGACATCACAAAGTTACGGAAGTCCAAACGGCTCGTTTAGAGGCTCGCTGCACTAATATGGATTGTGTGGATTTAGTTTTGATACTTTCACCATGTTTAGATAGACCATCCAACTCCTTTATCACCACAGAGGAGAGGGAGTCCTGCTGCACACCATGTGGGAATTTAATCAGTAAAACCTCAGTTAGGTTTTGATGGAAGCTCATCTTTGGGTTTTTTGTCAATTCTCTTAATGTATTATTATTTTTTATTATATATAGATATATACAGTATATATACAGTATATACACACATATATACTGTATATACTATATGTGTAGTTTAAAGGCCTGGACAGAGAACACACCAGAAGCTTTTCAGGGCTGACATGCTGCACCAAACCTGCAGTGTTTGTCATGAACTGACTGTAAATACATTAAAACCTGTAATCAATCAATCTGATCGGATCGATTCCTAAAAGAGTAAATACAGCAGCAGCTTACTATGTGCTGGAGAGAGAGTTCATGTATGCAGAGAATTCAGCTGTGAGCCAGGATACACAAGCACAGTGTGTGTGTGTGTGTGTGTGTGTGTGTGTGTGTGTGTGTGTGTGTGTGTGTGTGTGTGAGGGAGAGAGAGTGAGTTTATGGAAGATCAGGGTTTATGGATACCTCAGCCGTGGATTAACTGATCCCTTTCCAGTGTTGAGATAACACACACACACACACACACACACACACACACACACACACACACACACACACACACACACCAATTAACTCTGAAATGAAAAATCAACATGTGCTCCAATCCTTTTTATGTCTGAATTTGTAAATGCAAAGGACACACTTTCTTCTGGGGGAGGGAGTGTGTGTGTGTGTGTGTGTGTGTGTGTGTGTGTGTGTGTGTGTGTGTGAGAGAGAGAGAGAGAGAGAGAGAGAGAGAGACATAAAACATAAGAGAGTGCTGCATGTGTGTTTGTGAGTGTGTGTTCGAAAGAGAGAGAGAGAGAGGAAGTGAGAGTGACAAAGCGAGCTCTAACTAAACACACATGTTCCCAGTAACTCTCTCTCACACACACACACACACACACACACACACACACACACACACACACACACACACACACACACACACACACACACACACACACACACACACACACACACACACACGGAACAAAGGTTCTACACCATTAAAACGGGTCAAATTTGAAGTGGTATTCCTTGTTTTTTATATTTTTATCTCGTCTCCATCTTTGTTGCTCCGCCTCATTGCTGTCACCTGTCAATCAAACAGTGTGTGGGCGGGGCTTGGGCCTCCTGGCGCTGCAGTGTGAGTTCCTGCAGGTGGCGCTCTTCAACTTCTCCTGTAAGGTCTGACTGGTTTTGGGGGTTTTCAGGATTCCCACTGGCCTGGAAGAGAATCCTTGGAAGTTTGTGGATTTGAGAAAAAATAGTTGATCTAATTAATCTATTCAGTTTATCTTCTGATCTTCGAGAATTGATCTGTTCACAATTCTTTGATTTTTTTTCCTACGCACCGTTCACCATTAAACGTGCGCAAAAGCCTTATTTTCTTTTCTTTTTCTTTCTTTTCTTTTTGTCCAAAATCACTGTGAAACTCCTCTGTTTGCCTGAAGCTGTTTTCATGATGTCGTCGTCGTTGTTTCGGGGCTTTTTGAAGATTTGGATTCTTTCCGGATCGCCTAAATCAGCGGTTCTCAACGTGGGGTCCGGGGACCACCAGGGGTCCTTGAGGCATACTTGCCAACCCTCCCCATTTTCCCGGGAGACTTTTCCCGCCCTCTCCCGGTTTCCTCCCGGAGTCACAATTCTCCCGTATTTCTCCCGATTTATGACAATTTTTTCACACCTTTTTTCCCTTTTCGTTATCACAACCTGTTTCTGGCACTGTACAGCGTGTCTAAACCCTACGACTCTAAAATTCTGTTTCCACCCGGACAACAATACAGCGACACCAAATGTAAGTTCACACCAGAGGGGCGAATTATTCTGTATTCTGTCCTGAGATTCTTAAAATTAAAAGTATTTAACATAAAAATGCTGTTGCAGTGTACTTATTATTTTGTTATTTTCATTCTTTAAAAGTCACCAGAATGCAGGAAACAAAGTCTCTGAAACTCTAATTTTTCTTGGGGAGGACCAGACCCCCGACTTTGGAAATCCTCCCTATTTTTGAGGTCTCAAGTTTGGCAAGTGTCCCCTGAGGGCCTCCCAGGGGGTCCCCAACAAACTGATGAAGTGTTAAACTTCATTATTTCATTTACAAGAACAATTATAGAATGTAGGAGACTGAGTATTTTGGTCATAGTTTCTCTGTTATCTCTCTCCCTACAATACAGACAGTCATGGAGTTCTGGACAAAATCATATCTGACAATAAAAATATTCTCAGATTTGGGTCCGAGGGACAAAATCGCATCAAATGGGGGTCCGTGGCCCTAACGTGGACTAGATTAGGGCTCCTTGATATGGAAACGGTTGAGAACCACTGGCCTAAACGACTGGGAGGTTTTCTGTGGATCCGGTTTGCCGGCTGTTCTGTTCTTAAAATCCCCAAAAATCGCCGAACTTCTCCTTTAAATCCCCAGAGACGAGCCGCTGTAACTGAAACCGGCACCAAATCACTAAATCCGGTTCCTGATCCATTTAACAAACTTTTCCTCGGCAGCTCCAGCGGGTTTTTTTTTTCCTCTTCTCCTCCTCCTGTGACTCGGTACAAATCGCCCAGGCTTCACATTCTGGGATCGGGACGAGGATCCGGAAGCTTCCTGCTCCGGTTCAGTCGGCTCAGGACGAAGCCACGCTGTAAATCTGCATCCAGCTGCTCAGCCTTAATGAGGCCTCCTGGGTAATGTAGTTTTTTTTCCCTAATGGATGGGAGGATGAGGAGGAGGAGGGAGGGGAAGGGAGGGGGGCGAAAAACGTGGGAGTGATACAGCTGGGGGAGAGAGAGAGAGAGAGAGTGAAAGAAAAGATGAAATGAGAAAGAAAAATGGGGAGAGAAGGGAGAAAGAGACAGAGAAGTAGAAGGAGAGAGAGAGAGAGACAGGAGGGAGAGACAGGTAGAGAGAGAAAGACAGAAAGGGGGGGAGGGAAAGACAGACAGAGAGAGAGAGAGACACAGATGGGAAGAGAGCGAGGAAGAGAGAGCGAGGAAGAGAGAAAGGGGGAGAGAGAGAGACAGACAGAGAGAGGGAGAGACAGGCAGAGAGAGACAGACGGGAGAGGAAGTGAGAGACAGACAGTGAGACAGGCGGAGCGAGGAAGGGAAAGAGACAGGGAGGAGGGAGAGAGAGAGAGATGGGAAGAGGGAGTGAGAGCGAAAGAGAGAAAGATTTACAGGTAGAGAGAGAAAGACAGATACGGGGGGGAGACAAAAAGAAAGAGACAGAGAGAGAGAGAGTGGTAGAGAGAGAGAGAGGTAGAGAGAGAGAGAGAGAGTGGTGTAGAGACAGAGAGAGAGAGTGGTAGAGAGAGAGAGAGAGAGGTAGAGAGAGAGAGAGTGGTGTAGAGAGAGAGAGAAAGAGGTAGAGAGAGAGAGAGAGTGGTAGAGAGAGAGATAGAAACAGTGGTGTAGAGAGAGAGAGAGAGAGAGAACAGTGTAGAGAGAGGTATAAAGAGAGAGAGAGAGAGAGAGGGAGAGAGAGAGAGAGAGAGAGAGAGAGAGAGAGAGAGAGAGAGAGAGAGAGAGAGAGAGAGAGGGGTAGAGAGAGGTAGAGTGTGACTGGCAGTAGTGCTGCAGGGTTTTGGGGTTTTGATCCTGCTGATCTGGAGGAAATTCAGTGTTTCTGCTCCAAACAGAAACACAGAAACAGCAGATCATCTCCTCCACACCCAACATGAATAAATAAGTTGTATAAAGCTGTTAAGTGTCAGTGTGTATTGTGTGTTAGTAAGTGTGTGTGTGTGTGTGTGTGTGTGTGTGTGTGTGTGTGTGTGTGTGTGTGTGTGTGTGTGTGTGTGTGTGTGTGTGGGGAAACTTCAGAGTCAGCTGTTTGAAGTGGAAGATGAAATAAACCTTCAGACAGTTTCAATCCGCCTCAGAGACTCTGGTTTACTGTGGAGTCTGGCTCCACCTGGTGGCCGAGCTGGAGAACTGCAGGCTGCTGCCGCAACGGGACGGAGAACCTTCTGTGGTTCTCTGCAGCACCGGTTCTCCTGTTTTTAGATCATGACTCCTTAAAATGAAGCAATGCCTCCTCCCAGCCCCCCATCAGAGTCCCAAGTCAGTCTGAAGTCTTGAGGCACAAGTCTCAAATCAAGTCTCAAGTCTAAATGTAGAACAGCAAGTCAAGTCAGAACAAATCAAGAGTCCAGTATCAATTTAATATCTTAAAGAAAACTAAATATCTAGGACTTTTCAATGCAATATGGTTTTAATAGGATAAAAACTTGGTGAGAGCATCATGAGTTTGATTTCTATAATCAGTTTCAACTTCAATAAATTCAATCATTCCATACAAATTCAGAAAACAGAATTTAAATTCAGTCGTCTGCTGGAACAAATCTCATCACTTTCAATCTGAGTCATTTACACAAACACAAGATCTCAAGTCAAGACTTTAGAAACCTTTTCAAGTCATCAGAGTACAAGTCAGAGTCAAGTCCCAAGTCACCAGAACCCAAGTCAAGTCCAGTCTCAAGTCTTCTCTTCATGCAGCAAGTCCAGTCTGAAGCTATTAAAACTGAGACTCGAGTCCAAGTCATGTGACTCGAGTCCCCACCTCTGCATATCATCATCTTTCAGAATATATATAATGACATCTGACAATATCTGCCATCCGCTACACATTAACCAGGCAGTACAGCAACTTTCCCATTTTGTGCTTGTATTACGGACCGAGTCACCCCAAGCCACAAAGTGACCAAATTTGCCGAAAAGCAACTTGTTTGTCTCCCTGATTAAATACACACTGATGAGTTTCAGCTTGCAAATGAAACCTTCCACCTGAGCAATTTTCTGTTAATTATTATTATTACTTTAGGAAATTATTTTACCTTGTATTGTTGATTTGTGCAGATCTTTGCTTTTATTGATGTGTTTGTTTCTTCAGTTTCTCTACAGGTGCTTTTAGGAACCTTGCTGTATGTTTTTTTATTTACCAACATCTTTGTGTGTTTTTTCTATGTCAAAGTTAATCTTGAATCTCGAATCTTGTACTTATGGACTTATGGACAGCTGTTCATGTATTGTTTAAATATGTAATAATGTATTTACTGCCCGGTCTGAGCCTGGGCCGTACACAGCGATAAAGCAGAGATAAAACATAATACAATCATGACAATGGAAACCAGCAGAGTTTATGAGGCAGGACAGAGATTGAGCGTGAAGATAGGAATAAACCCTCCTCAGTCTGTGCTTCAGCTGTGTGTGTGTGTGTGTGTGTGTGTGTGTGTGTGTGTGTGTGTGTGTGTGTGTGTGTGTGTGAGCGGCCGGTGTGCTGTGGATCTGCTGTGTTAGACTGCGGTGGAAACTGTCACTGATTCCTGAGCAGATCTTGATTACAGAGCAGGAGGAGAGTTACAGCTTCCTCTGCTCTCACATCACACTGAGCTCACACTGAGAGATATTCAGGGGGGTAAAACCCACAGCTGGATGCAACGAGCTCCCAACCCTCATGGGGTTAGAACAAAAAATGACTCTTAGCTGTTGTGTTAGTCCTGTACCTGATATGGAGCAGTAGACGAGCCGGGGGTTTGTTCTGCTCAGTTCCTCGTATCCCAAACCCATCTGATGCAGTTTCCCTGGAAGGTAGTTCTCCACCAGCACATCACACACTGCTGCCAGCTGGGACACACACACACACACACACACACACACACACACACACACACACACACACACACACACACACGCAAAGAGTAGATAGACATCACTCACTGCTGCACTAAGCAATACAGCAATCACTAATGAGACTCTTGACCATCACAGTTTCACAAGCTCTCCATCCAAATTATATTTTTGTCACTTTGTAATGACATTTTTAAATTGTTGTTTACATTCTAGCGGCCAATGGCATCGCTGGAAAGATTTGAGTCTCAGAAATAAACAGAATTCTGCTCAGTCAGACTTTGTTGTCACCGAACTTTTATTTATTACATCATATATCCTGATTGTATTGATCCTGAACCTCAGATCACGTATCGAATCGTATCGTGAGAGAAGCAGATCGTCCGTCCACAGTTCCTGGTGTATCTGACCAAATGTGTGTGTCTTTGGGAGTGTGTGATATTAAAAATCAGGATGCTCCTTTACCTCCGTGATGACCTGCACTCCTCTGGGCTGCTTCAGGTCCACAGCAATACTCTGCAACCACACAGAACATCAGAAAAACATTACAAAGCATTACAAAAACATTACAAAAACACTACAAAACACCACAAAAACACCACAAAAATATTACAAAACATTACAAAACCTTACAAAACATTACAAAAACACTACAAAACACCACAAAAACACCACAAAAATATTACAAAACATTACAAAACATTACAAAACATTAAAAAAAAACATTGCAAAACACGACAAAAACATCACAAAAATATTACAAAAACATCACAAAACATCAAAGACATTACAAAACAAGATAAAAAGAACATTACAAAAACATTACAAAACATCTGAAAAAACATCACAAAAAAAATTACAAAACATCCCAAAAACACTACAAAACATGACAAAAACATTACAAAAACATAACAAAAAACATCACAGAAACATAAAACATTACAAAACATCGCTATGAACATTCAAAAACATCACAAAAACATTCAAAAACATTGAAAAAACATTACAAAACATCACAAAAAGCATTACAAAACATCACAAAAAACATTACAAAACATCACAAAAACATCACAAATTACAAAACATCACAAAAAACATTACAAAACATTACAAAACATGACAAAACATTACATTGTCAGGCAATCATACAACTTCCAAATACAGGATCTAATACACAGAAACTATATATATGTATATACTGTATATAACAATATTTAGGCCTCTATGAAAATAAATCTATAAGAAAATAAAGTACATGTGATGCTCTACTCATAAATATAAAATAGATATACCAGAAACACACATAAATATGAAATTCAAAAATATAAATAAAGACAACATCAAGGTCTAAGATATGAAAATTGTTGGACAGTAAATACATATAATATACTTGTTTTGTTTGTTTGTTGTTTCAGGGAATCAGGGTGAAGTTTAATTTCAGAGCTCCTGCACAGTTTTTACAAAATCCCAGACTTTTTCCAGAACTGAATTTGTTGATATAAAGATTCTGGCTGGTGTTCAGTCTGACTGTCGTCTTGCTGCCATTTCACTCTACAGATAATATCTAAGGGCTAAAACAGAGCTGAACAATTAATTGAAAGAAAATTGAAATCGCAATATGAACTTCTGCAATTTCCAAATCTCAGAGTCTGCGGTTAATTTCTTCAGAGAGAGTTTGGTCCAAACTGGATTTGTGAACAAGGAGTTTAAGAATCAAAACCTTCATCAGACTCAAACTCAGTAAATCTGCTCACTCAAATCATTTTTTTTTTTTTTTTTAACAAAATCACTTTTCTTTAAACAATTTTAAGTAATAAAAAATTAATGACAAGAAAAAAACAATTGCAATATTCTGTCAATCGCAATAAAAAAAATTGTCAATATCTTTCAGCCGTAAACAACTAACGGTATCTGTATGTTTCATATTTTTCCCCATACTTTCCATATTTTGTTTTGCAATTTCCAGACTTTTCAAGACCTGGAAATTACAAAAATTATTTTACCATACATTTCCAGACCTGCAGGAGCCTTGTCATTTCCAGTAATAACTTTAAAGCAGCGTAAAGATTTTTCTTAAAATAGAACCTTTATTAAAACCTTTAAAATAAAAGCTTTATAGTTGATGACATGATATTACATCGAATGTAGTTTCCTGGTGTTTGTCTGATGATTTTATTGTAAGAAAAGTTCATTTAGGTTTCTAATGGGTTTCTGATCTGCTCGTGAGGCTTCAGTTAAACATCTGATTTACATTAGAAACTCTACTGAGACTCTACTGAGTTCCATCCAAGCTCATAATAAAACACTGTGGTGTGAAATATGACCTGAGAAATCATTACAGTATTCATCCACACAAGAGTTATGTGTTAGTGTGAGGAGACGAGACAATATAGGACCTACAGACACTGCACACACACACACACACACACACACACACACACACACACACACACACACACACACACACACACACACACACACACACACACACACACACACACACACACACAAACCTTCTTGTTTCGGTTGACACTGAGGAAGTAGGCGCTCTCTGTGCCAACGAATGGAGGACCCCACGCTCTGGTGTCATCACCTGAACCTGTTGAACACACACACACACACACACACACACACACACACACACACACACACACACACACACATCATCATCATTTCATTTTTCTCACAAATCCTGGAACTACAAAAAAAACCTCTCTGTTCCTTAATACATGATATGTTTTAAAATAGGAGAAAGAAAGAAAGAAAGAAAGAAAGAAAGAAAGAAAGAAAGAAAGAAAGAAAGAAAGAAAGAAAGAAAGAAAGGAGAGACTCTTGCCTGGTCTCTCCACCTTGATGACCTCGGCTCCCAGGTCTGACAGGATCATGGTGGCAAAGGGACCAGCGAGCACTCTGCAGAGGAGACACACCTGTAAACCATCAGAGTCCGATAGAGTCCGATAGAGTCCGATAGAGTCCGACAGAGTCCGACAGAGTCCTACAGAGTCTGACAGAGTCCGACAGAGTCCTACAGAGTCTGACAGAGTCCGATAGAGTCTGATAGAGTCCGACAGAGTCCGATAGAGTCCGAAAGAGCCCGATAGAGTCCGATAGAGTCCGACAGAGCCCGATAGAGTCCGATAGAGTCTGACAGAGTGTGATAGAGCCTGACAGAGTCCGATAGAGTCCGATAGAGTCTGACAGAGTGTGATAGAGCCTGACAGAGTCCGAAAGAGTCTGATAGAGTCTGATAGAGTCCGATAGAGTCCGATAGAGTCCGACAGAGTCTGACAGAGTCCGATAGAGTCTGATAGAGTCCGACAGAGTCCGATAGAGTCCGAAAGAGCCCGATAGAGTCCGATAGAGTCCAACAGAGCCCGATAGAGTCCGATAGAGTCTGACAGAGTCTGACAGAGTGTGATAGAGCCTGACAGAGTCCGATAGAGTCCGATAGAGTCTGACAGAGTCTGACAGAGTGTGATAGAGCCTGACAGAGTCCGAAAGAGTCTGATAGAGTCTGACAGAGTCTGACAGAGTGTGATAGAGCCTGACAGAGTCCGAAAGAGTCCGATAGAGTCTGATAGAGTCTGATAGAGTCCGACAGAGTCTGACAGAGTCTGATAGAGTCTGATAGATATCCCTAACTGTTGAGCTTCCTACCTGGTCAGGTCCAGCACTCTGACGCCCTCTAGAGGCCGGAGGTTTCCTCCTGTCCAACAGATGGAAGAGGTTCATCAGATGAACGTTGAGATGAATAAAACAACATCCTGTCTAACAATCTAACATCACTGTAACTCCTCGTTCACAACTGTCCATTCATTCCTATGGGACAGTTGAGACGAAGCGGCAGCCCAGCGCCCCCTGCTGGCAGCAGAGTGACAGACTGTCAGTTCGCTGCGTCGCTCCAGACACACAGAGAATAATCCTCACATCACCTTCAATATACAAGTGTAACATTTGTCAGCTTTAAGATTAAATTCATGTTAGACAGGTCAACAGGGAGCAGAGGGATGAGCAGGTGGGACTCGAACCTGAGAGGTTACAGTTAGAGAGAGAAGGATCTGACTGAGCCAACAGGGACAAGAAAGAAAGGAAAGAATAATTAAACATGCGAGTACAGAAAAAACAAAATCATATAAATAAACATGGAATGAATATGAAGTGAAACTGGATATATGGCTTCTCATTATATACTGCGTTTTCATTTCCTGCGACAACAAACAATAAAAGACACTCAATCAAACCAAAAAAAATGAAAAATGCCACCATATGGAAAACAAACATCCAGTTAGAAATGACCAGTCTGACACTGGGGAAACACAAAACTATAAAATAACATTAAAAAATGAAAACTAAAACAACATCAAACTGACATCCTACAGGTGCAACATGACATTAAAGGTGCAAATAAAAACATCTGACTGGAAGTTCTGTTTTTTTTATTCTGGTTCCATCAGGATTCTTGTCTTGAAAATAAAAGGAACAAAATCTGAACGTGAAAGTTCCTATTTAATTTAATTTAATTTAATAGAAATGTGATCTATTCTAGAAAGTTCTGCACTTTCAGTACTCAGAAATACAGAAGTACTGCTTCCAAAAGTATCTTGATACAAAATATCTTTTGAACTCCAGCCAAAATTACAAAATACACAAACGTAATTACACGGTCCACATTTTTTTAGTTGGTGCATTAATATTTAACTGAACTGTTACGTGGTCAGATGTGGATATTTACATATTCATTCCGATTTAAATGAACTGGGTTTAATCGATGTATTTTGCAACGGTTTCCAACGGGAATCAGCCAATCAGAAGTGCGGACCGGAACTATCCGTTTTCTAGTTCTGAACTGTCGTCACTGCGGCTAACTTGACAGGTCTGGATTAGACTTTGACCACTAACAGCTAATTCAGCTCTTCTCTGACAAGATAAGAAGTTTATTGAGCCAGTTAATGAGGGAAAGTGTGATTCCTATAACACCGACAGACACATATTAATGTTTTGGACGCGTCAGGTCAACATAACTGTAGTATTTCATCATGTGAGGAGCTCGTTGTTGTCCGTTTCATCAGGTAACGTTAGTAACCGAAGTGACAGTGGAAGCTAACCGGACAGCTAAAGTTAGCCAGCACCGACTAAATACCTGTGTGTGCGCATGACAGCCACCGTCTGCCACCGGGACATCTAACCGGCGGTGTCCGGTGTAGGAATGTAGTGAAACCACCGGGCCAGAGAGCAGAGAAACCGCTTTTCAACACGCTGAACGACGCCGACATCTTGACAGCAACAAGCGTCAAGTTTGCCGGGATGAGGACAAGACTTCCTGTCAATGTTTTTCAAAATAAAAGTATTCAGGATTAATGTAAAATTCGTGGTCTGAGAATGGCAAGTCGCGGCACTTTTGACAGTAATCTACTTAAAAGACAGGTGTTGTCACATCAGAGGAGTATTTCAGGACCAAAGTTCCATTTAGGTGGAGCTACGACTAATAATTTATCACACTGACCAGTAACATCTTGTCAGACATCAGTCACTGCTGCACTTTGTCCCCACAAATTTACTCTCTATATGCAGTTTCCAATGTTTTGGTTGCAAAAAGTATTAAATTCATAGACTTTGCCGTGAATTAGAGTTTGCTGAATTGACGACCCTCATCAAATTAAAATATAGACTAACACAATACACAAAAGTGGAAAATAAAGAACATGTTTAAAGTGAAATCTGTAGCAGGCCTCAATGAAAAACACGTTTTTTTTTCATATCTTATATTTGTAGTCATGTAGGCATACATAGCAACTATCCAAAACTTGGATGTGTGATGTCCTAAAAGCGTCTACAGAATATTGACAGTAAACTGGTAGTTTGTTGGTTGGACAGCAGGTGGCGCTGCTGCCTAAAGAATGAACAGACACTCAACCATGGAAATGATTTTCCTCATTTTTCAACCAACACTGGGACTCACTCGACTTTTTAAATCACAGGAAAACCTTTTTATAATGCTCTTTGGATTGTAACTGCACTTTGTACAAAAAGCTTTCATTGTATTCAAACAGCAAATCTTCAGCAACAACATCTCAGTTTGTGATTCAAAATGTTTCTTGTTCTCTGAAATCTAAAATATTGAAAAATCTGTTTACTGCATAAACTGCAATTTATATCTTAATTGCAATATTCAGCAAAATAGGTTAAAGGTTAAGGTTAAAAAAAATACTGCCAACACTGCCTCCCACACACACACACACACACACATACACACACATTCAATGAATTAATGAGATAATTGTCTCAGAATTCTGAGAAAAGTTTTCATGGAAAAAAAAATAATTCTGCTCTGTTTTTCTAAATTAATGAGATATCGCAAAACCCCAAGAGAAGCTCTCATTCCTACTTGAGAGCTTGATTTCAATACAATAAAGTCAATAAAGTGTATTGTATTGTATTGTATTTCATGTTTAGATTTATTTTGCTTTTGGTTTGAAACATTGGGATTTTGAGGTATCTCGTTAATTCAGAAAAACAGCAATTTTTTTTCTCAAGTGAATGCATTACACTTCCATAAGACTGTGTTGTCACCATAGCAACTAACACTTAAAATTCCAGATTCTAGTTTATCCTGTCACTTTAATTCTGAAGCAGGACAAAGCTCTGCCCCTTAATGTACTTCCCCGAAAAAACCAGGAAACAGGGTGGTGTTGTTCCACTCCTCACTGAGAAGAGAAACACACACCGACAGACAGACGATAAGATTCACCTTCAGACCAAACCCACGACTTCCACTGAGGGGAGGACAGCTACAGGAGGGAATACTGGGAATACTGGAAAACTGGAAAACTGCCACTTCAACTTGCTGCTGACTGCACAAACTGAACGTGACTTTTAGAGGAACCACAACTCAAAGTGAAAGTAACTTTCAGGGAACATTCTTGAGGAGGGAGTGGAGTGCCACGACTGGCTGACTGAATTCCTGTTTGAGCGGTCTGCCTGGTAAGTTTCCAGCTTCACTGAGAGAGAAAATGTCTTCCAGATCAGAGGAGGATCTCTCCTGTCCCATCTGCCATGACATCTTTAAAGATCCTGTCGTCCTGTCATGCAGCCACAGCTTCTGTAAAGCCTGTCTGCAGAGCTGGTGGACAGAGAAACAAATACATGACTGTCCACTTTGTAAGGAAATATCTTTACAGAGTGAACCACCTCGTAACTTGGCGTTAAAGAACCTGTGTGAGTCTTTCTTACTGGAGAGAGATCAGAGAGCTTCAGCAGGATCTGAGCTTCTCTGCAGTCTGCACTCTGAGAAATTCAAGCTCTTCTGTCTGGACCATCAGCAGCCAGTGTGTCTTGTCTGTCGAGATTCAAAAACACACACCAACCACAGATTCAGACCCATCGATGAAGCTGCACTGGATCTCAAGGAGGAACTTCAGAAATCACTAAAGGAGAAACTAGAGCTGTTTAATAAAGTTAAAGGAAACTGTGATCAAACAGCAGAACACATTAAGGTCCAGGCCCGACGCACAGAGAGGCTGATTAAGGAGGAGTTTAAGAAGCTTCACCAGTTTCTACAAGAGGAAGAGGAGGCCAGGATCGCTGCACTGAGGGAGGAAGAGGAGCAGAAGAGTCAGACGATGAAGGAGAAGATCGAGGGTCTGAACAGAGAGATAGCAGCTCTTTCAGACACAGTCAGAGCCATAGAGAAGGAGCTGAGAGCTGAAGACGTCTCGTTCCTGCAGAACTACAAGGCTACAGTGGAAAGAGTCCAGCGCCCCCTGCTGGAGGATCCACAGCTGGTCTCAGGAGCTCTGATAGACGAGGCCAAACACCTGGGCAACCTGAGCTTCACAGTCTGGTACAAGATGAAGGAGATGGTCTCCTACACTCCTGTGGTTCTGGACCCAAACACTGCCGGTACAGAACTCATCGTGTCTGAAGATCTGACCGGTGGGAGATGGGGAAAAGAGCAGCAGCTTCCTAAAAACCCAGAGAGGATTTTCTGGTCCTGGTCTATCCTGGGATCAGAGGGCTTTAACTCAGGATCTCACACATGGGATGTTGAGGTTGGAGACAGTACATACTGGTTCCTGGGTGTGTTAGCAGAGTCTGTCCAGAGGAAGGGAGACTTATGGTCTGGATTATGGAGAATATGGTTCTATAATGGTAAATACACAGCACGCTCCCCATTAGATCCAGTCACTGTCCTCCCACTGAGGAAGAAGCTCCAGAGGATCAGACTGCATCTGGACTGGAACAGAGGAAAACTGTCATTCTTTGATCCTGATACTAACACACACATACACACCTTCACACACACTTTCACTGACAGGCTGTTTCCATACTTTGACACTTGGGATGAACTCCCTCTGAAGATTTTACCAGTGAAGGTCTCTGTAACAGTGGAACAGCACAGTTAGGGATGAAGATGATGCTGATGATGATGATGTGGGATTAATTAAGTGCCTATCTATCTATCTATCTATCTGTCTATCTATCTATCTATCTATCTATCTATCTATCTATCTATCTATCGATCTATCTATCTATCTATCGATCTATCTATCTGCAGGTCCTGTACTAAAATGTAAAAAGTCTTTATTATAGCGGCTCCATTATGAAAATAGCGACTAACGCGTATCGACCAAGAACCGGTCTTCATCAGAGTCAAAGTGCTGATGGAGAAATTTTTATAGGAGAGACATTTTTTCCAGAATAATCCAGAAACGCAGTGAATTTTAAACTTTATCAAATAACAAAAAACTACAATACCTATTAAGGCAAGGCAAGGCAAGGCAAGGCAAGTTTATTTATATAGCACATTTCAGCAACAAGGCAATTCAAAGTGCTTTACATAAAACATTAAAAGCATCGAGACAAAATGAAAACGATAAAATTCAAATAAAAGACCAAGAAAAATAAAGTTCATTAAAGAGCTAAGAGAATAAAAAAAACCAAAAATAGGCTAAAATAGAATAGGACAGGTGTAAAATACAAGAATAAAGGTTACAGTGCAGTGTGAGAGTTGACTAGTTATTTGATGTCATAAAAGGCAGCGGCAAACAGAAAAGTCTTCAGCCTTGATTTAAAAGAACTGAGAGTTGCAGCAGACCTGCAGTTTTCTGGGAGTTTGTTCCAGATATGTGGAGCATAAAAACTGAACACTGCTTCTCCATGTTTAGTTTTGACTCTGGGGACAGAAAGCAGACCTGTCCCAGACGACCTGAGAGGTCTGGATGGTTCATAACATAGCAGAAGATCAGAAATGTATTTTGGCCCTAAACCATTCAGTGCTTTATAAACCAACAGTAGTATTTTGAAATCAATTCTTTGACAGACAGGAAGCCAGTGTAAAGACCTCAGAACTGGAGTGATGTGATCCACTTTCTTGGTCTTAGTGAGGATTGGAGCAGCAGCGTTCTGAATCAGCTGCAGCTGTCTGATCGATTTTTTAGGGAGACCTGTAAAGACTCTGTTACAGTAGTCCAGTCTACTGAAGATAAATGCATGGACAAGTTTTTCCAAATCCTGCTGAGACATAAGTCCTTTAATCCTTGATATATTCTTAAGGTGATAGTTGGCTGACTTAGTAATTGTCTTAATGTGGCTGTTGAAATTCAAGTCTGAGTCCATGACTACTCCAAGATTTCTGGCTTGGTTTGTGGTTTTTAACATTACCGACTGAAGCTGTGCACTGACTTTTAATCGTTCTTCCTTGGCTCCAAAAACAATTACTTCAGTTTTATCTTTGTTTAATTGAAGAAAATTCTGACACATCCAGTCATTGATTTGTTCAATGCACTTACTCAGCGTTTGTATGGGATTATAGTCCCCTGGTGATGTGGTTATGTAAATTTGTGTGTCGTCTGCATAATTATGGTAACATATTTTGTTGTTTTCCATAATCTGAGCCAGTGGAAGCATGTAGATGTTGAATAGAAGAGGCCCCAGAATGGAGCCTTGGGGAACTCCGCATGTCATTTTTGTCCACTCAGATGTGTAATTACTTATAGACACAAAGTAGTCCCTGTCCTTTAAATAGGATTCAAACCAATTTAGTACTGTGCCGGAAAGTCCCACCCAGTTTTCCAGTCGGTCCAGTAATATGTTGTGGTCGACCGTGTCGAATGCAGCACTGAGATCCAGTAATACTAAGACTGAAATTCTGCCACTGTCTGTGTTTAAGTGGATGTCATTGAAGACCTTAACAAGGGCAGTCTCAGTGCTGTGGTGTGGTCGAAATCCTGACTGGAAGACATCAAAACAGTTGTTTAGTGCCAAGAAGTTGTTCAGCTGTTGAAAAACGGCTTTTTCAATGATTTTACTTAAAAACGGGAGGTTTGATATGGGCCTATAATTGTTCATTAGTGACGTGTCCAGGTTGTTCTTTTTTAAGAGTGGCTTGATGACTGCAGTTTTCAGGGCCTGTGGAAAGACACCTGAGAGAAGAGACATGTTTACAATTTGTAGAAGGTCTGAGGCCATACAATTTGAAACATTTTTGAAAAAGCCTGTTGGCAGAAATTTCTGTTATATCAGAATGAATGTGAATCTCTGTGTGTTTTATGTTGCATAATCAGGTTGATCTGCATTAATTTACAGTTTGTTCTAATCATTTTGTTTGCTTATGATTTTTGTCTCCATTATTTATGTAAGCTTTGGCAACATACAGTCAGCAGCCTATTACTTGTCATGCTAATAAAGCTGATTGAAATGGAAACTGAATAAAGATATGTGATCTGACCGTCCGTCTTATAGAACCCACTGGACATATATTCATACATTTTATTACGCCGTTTTTCCATGATAACAAGCTAATTTAACTTTGTTTTGTCCAGATATGGAGTTATTTATGTCATTATCTCCAGATAACACATGTTGTTTTCCAGAGATAACGACAAAATCATCTGGAGATCTCTGGAAAACAAAGTAACGGCCACAGATTAATTATCTCGTTATCTGGAGAAAACCAAAGTTTGTTTTCCAGAGATTATGAATGAATTGACTATTGTTTTTACTTTTGTCTTTTGAATAGTTTTAATGCTGTCTCCTCATGACAGCTAATGTGTGTATTACAGTTTTTTTTCGATTGCTAACATGCATTGGTCAAAACTGAAGTCACATGGTCAAAACTCTTCACACAGTGAAACAGAAGTCTGTGGACCAAACTGAATCATTTTTCATTGCTTTCACACAAAATGCATCAATGACATTTTCCAAAATCCATGAACTCTCTTCTCCTTCAGACTCCACCAGCTGCAAAACACTTTATATCTGCAGCACATTTTTCAAATGCTAACACACTGTTTTCAAAACTGTTAAAAACACATTCAAAACAGAATGATGGCTAACTTTGTGCATTTCTGCAGTAACCATATTTCAATATGGTATATATAGATATATATATAGAGAGAGAAATATCGTAGCATATATAGAAAATCTTCACAGAATATTTACAATAAAATCAAATAATAATCATTCCAAACACAGCTGAAAGCTTTTAGTCTCGTTACCAAAGAGACAAAACTATACATGTTGTTGATGGGTTTTTTTTGTCATCACTGTATTATTGCAGCCCTGGAATTTCAGGTTTTTTTCTTTTTGTTTCAACTTTTTATTTCTCACAAGTAAATTACTATATGCAAAGATATAGAAAAAATAAAGGATATTGAAGTAAATTGCTGCATTTCTGATTCATTCTTGTTACATATACTTTAGTACAGTCGATAAAGTGAAAAGGTGTTATTCTTATTCTATAATGAAATACTGATTTATGTGAAAAATCACTCAAACTTCAAAGATAAAAGATTAACTGTTGGGCCTCTCTCTCTCTCTCTCTCTCTCTCTCTCTCTCTCTCTCTCTCTCACTCTCTCTCCAGTGATCCAACCTATATCAGTTCATAAATCTTCTCCATTGTTTGAGAATTTGAACCCTCAACCCTGCAGTGTCGGGACAAAACTCAGTGAGGTGCAGCAAGAGTTTCATTCAAACTGAATCTCTACAATTAAAAAAAAATGACTCCTACTTTTACAAAGTAATCGTTGGCATGAAAGTAAAGCACAAGACGGTTCTTGAAACCTTCACTCACAGAATAGTGATGTTTATGAACGTGTGATTTTCAGTGGTGGAAAAAGTCCTTAAATCCTTTACTGAAGTAAAAGTATCAAATACCAGAATGGAAAAATACTTTATTAAAAGTCAAAGTTCTGCATTTGTAAGTTTACTTCAGTAAAAGTCTAGAAGTATTAGCAGTAAAATGTCCTGAAGTGTGAAAAGTAAAAGTCGCCATTCTGTCAGAGTGTTAAATTATTGAAGCTTGATGAAATTGATGAAATAGAGACAAATAAAGTTGATATTGATTGTTTTCTGGTGGATCCAATCACACACATATCATATCAATACACATCTATGCTGTGATCATTTGAAAAAAAATCATGCAAGTGGAAAAGTCCAGATTCCTACACGACCCAAGAGACCCGTCGTATAAAGATATTACAGTGAGGAATATCAACAATATTCTCCCGCGTCGCCATCAATAGATGGAGAAAAATGCCACAGATGTTCTTTTATTTACATTTTTTTCTTTTTTTTTTTACTGTCTCTGACGCAGCACTCAGTCATGTGGAGCGTCAACCCAAAATGGAAGAGCTTGACATGGAACCAACAACTGAAGAGCTAAGCAAAGCAATTAACAGCTTAACCTACGGGAAAGCACCAGGCAGCGATGGGATCACAGCCGAAGTCCTAAAGTGTGGGAAGCCTGCTCTCCTTCACAAACTCCACAAGCTCCTCTGCCTGTGCTGGAGGGAAGGTGCTGTCCCACAGGACATGAGAGATGCTAATATCGTCACGCTGTACAAGAACAAGGGAGACCGGAGCGATTGTAACAGCTACCGCAGCATCTCTCTACTCAGCATCACCGGTAAACTCTTTGCTAGAGTTGCACTGAACAGACTCCAGGTCCTTGCAGAGAAGCTTTACCCAGAGTCACAGGCAGGGTTCAGAGCAGGAAGATCTACTGCGGACATGATCTTCTCTCTGAGACAGCTGCAGGAGAAGTGCAGAGAGCAGAGAAAACCACTCTACATGGACTTCATTGACCTCACGAAAGCTTTCGACCTTGTGAGCAGGAGCGGCCTCTTCCAGATGGTTGAACAGATAGGTTGCCCCCCAAACTCCTCCGCATCCTCCAGTCCTTCCACACCGACATGAAAGGCACCATCCAGTTTGATGGGTCCACCTCAGACCCCTTCAAAATCTGTTGTGGTGTAAAGCAGGGATGTGTGTTGGCGCCCACCTTGTTTGGGATATTATTTTCCCTCCTCCTGCGGCAAGCCTGCGGAACATCAACTGAGGGAGTCTACCTACACACAAGGACAGACGGCAAACTATTCAACCCCGCTCGACTGAAAGCCAAAACAAAGGTCAGACCACTCATCATCCGGGACATGCTGTTCACTGATGACGCAGCAGTGGCAGCACACTCCCAGGAGCACCTGCAAATCCTCATGGACCGGTTCACCCAACCATGCCAGGACTTCAGCCTGACCATCAGCCTGAACAAAACCAAGATGATGGGACAGGGCACTGAAAACCCCCCTTCCATCACCATCAACAACTACACACTGGAAGCTGGAAGCATTTTCACTTACCTTGGGTCCACCATCACCAACAACCTGTCACTCGACATTCAACTCAGCAGCCGCATCGGAAAAGCAGCCTCTACTTTTGGGAAGCTCACAGCTAGAGTATGGGATAATGGCAAACTCACAGCCTACACAAAGGCACAGGTGTACAGAGCCTGTGTCATCAGCACACTCCTGTATGGCAGTGAAGCTTGGACCCCATACTCACATCAAGAGCGGAGGCTTAACAGCTTCCACCTGCGCTGCCTGAGGTGCATACTGGGCATCACCTGGAGGGACAGGATCACACATACAGCAGTCCTGGAGAGAGCACAGCTTCCTAGTATGTACTCTCTTCTGAGGCAGCGACGTCTCCGCTGGCTGGGCCATGTCCGGCAGATGGACGATGGACGAATCCCGAAGGACATTTTCTACGCGGAACTGTCATCTGGCAAGAGGCCAACTGGCCGCCCACAGCTACGCTATAAGGATGTCTGCAAGCAAGACCTCAAGTCCTTCAACATCAACCCTGTCACCTGGGAAGATGCCGCTTAGGACCGTCTTCAATGGCAGCAGGCACTCCGCAGTGGGCTGCTGACATGCAAAACCACCTTGGCTCAACACCGTGAAGCAAAGAGAACGAAGAGGAAGCAACAACAACAGGATACCACCACACCATCAACATCATCGGGTCCGGGCTACACATGTAACATCTGCGGCCGAGTCTGCCTCTCACGGATTGGACTTCACTGTCACAGCAGACGCTGTGCTAAAACCTAACTCCCAGGCACAGGAAATCTATGGTCTTCCGAGACTGCGATGCAGATGATGACTACAACCTCTACTACTATGAATATTAATATGAACACTATGAGTAGCCGTACTACTGCTGCTAATAATACTTCAACAACAACTACTACTACTACTACCACCACTAATACTATTACTATTACTACTACCACTGGCATTACCACTACTACTACTACTACTACTACTACTACTACTACTACTACTACTACTACTACTACTACTACTGCTACTACTACTAACACTAATACTTGCACTACAACTTCTACTAATACTACTACTATTAATACAAATATTAAAAGTAACAGTAATGCTGCCACTGTTATTACTTAAAGAACTACTACTGCTAATAATAACAACAATACTTATTTACTACTGTTAATAATAACCAGACCTTGCCTATGAATGGGTTTAATGATAATAATACTACAATTACTACTACTACTCCTACTACTAATAATAATAATATATGTTATTTGTGTAGCGCTTTACAAGATATTCAAACAATATTCGACACTTTACATGAAATAGTATGAGCATAAATAACAACTGTACACATACATAGTAAGTAAAAAAGACGACTAAAACCAACTATGTAAAACTATATAAAACAAATATACCGATATTCCATGATACTGAATCCTTGTTAGTCGGCTGTTTTCTGATGTTTTCCTGGTTTCTGTGTGTTTGTGCTGAAGCGTCACATCCTGTCCTCATCATCACGACTGTTTTCTCCTCCAATCGGCCGGCAGAGGACACCGGCGAATCGGAGGTCAGAACCTGAGAACCACCAATCAGATGTCTTCTCCGGCGGCTGCTCCCTCCTCCACAGCCGGAACCTCTGTGAGTAGAAACAGCAACAGCCGGCCAGCAGGGGGCGCCAGGGGGACTCGCATAGACTTTCACTGAGATAAAAAGGTTTTCGAAGCTTAACTTGGACTAGCTTCTGTATAAAGCGACTCACAGCAAGTCACTGAGCTGAGAGGTTTTACAGCAAGAACCAAAGCAGCTTCACTGTCTCCTTGCTGCCATGGATTGCTAACATGCTAATGTTGACTAGGAGAGCTAGAGAGAGAAGTACAGTCTGTGATAAAGTTACGTTAGCCTCGTCGCTAACGTTAGCTTTCAGTTGAGTTCTGACAGTTTACTAACAGACTCATCTGCTCAGTTCTCACAGTGTGACAGACTTTACAGCCTTAAGGTCCAGACTGTGTTGTTGCCATAGCAACTAACACTTAAAATTCCATAATCACCATTTTATGCTGAACTAGCATCACTAACTTCTGGGGTCCAAGGTCCATAAGCCCAGAAACGATTGAGCGTTAAAAATGAACTGTAGTGCAATATAGTTTGACTGTTTTTAATCAGTTGTGTGTATTCAAGATTCATCAAATCAGGTTGAATATGCCCAGAAACAAAATATTAAACAAATTATTACCTGTAGGACAAAGTTTGTATCACTGCAAGGCTCATTTGACTTCTATTGTCCAATGATTATTTAGGTGAGAAACAGACTCTGGACTGGATGTGAAATATGTGGAAAAAAGAAACACACAACATCAACACCTGTCACTCTTCAGCACTTCTTTCTGTCTAAAAGGCCTTGGTCACTTAAAACAACACAATCTGACATTTCAGGTCATTTCAATGTGTCAATCAGAGTTAAACAGCCAATGACGTACAAGAACATTTAACTCTGATTGACACATTGAAACAACCTGAAATGCTCCGCCCCTTCCCCTGAGTCACATGTGCCAAATCACATGGTACTGACTGTTATACGTTCTTAGTTTATCCTGTCACTTTAATTCTGAAGCAGGACAAAGCTCCGCCCCTTAATGTTCTTCACCGAGACAAACCAGGAAACAGAGGTTCTTATTGTTCCACTCCTCACTGAGAAGAGACACACACACCGAGAGACAGACGATAAGATTCACCTTCAGACCAAACCCACGACTTCCACTGAGGGAGGACAGCTACAGGAGGGAATACTGGGAATACTGGGAATACTGGAAAACTGCCACTTCAACCTGCTGCTGACTGCACAAACTGAACGTGACTTTTAGAGGAACCACGACTCAACGTGACAGTAACTTTCTAGAGGAGGAAGTGGTGCCACGAGATACTGACTCATTTCCTGTTTGAGCCGTTTGCCTGGTGAGTTTTCAACTTCACTGAGAGAGAAAATGTCTTCCAGATCAGAGGAGGATCTCTCCTGTCCCGTCTGCCATGACATCTTTAAAGATCCTGTCGTCCTGTCATGCAGCCACAGCTTCTGTAAAGCCTGTCTGCAGAGCTGGTGGACAGAGAAACAAATACATGACTGTCCACTTTGTAAGAAAATATCTTTACAGAGTGAACCAACTCGTAACTTGGTGTTAAAGAACCTGTGTGAGTCTTTCTTACTGGAGAGAGATCAGAGAGCTTCAGCAGGATCTGAGCTTCTCTGCAGTCTGCACTCTGAGAAACTCAAGCTCTTCTGTCTGGACCATCAGCAGCCAGTGTGTCTTGTCTGTCGAGATTCAAAAACACACACCAACCACAGATTCAGACCCATCGATGAAGCTGCACTGGATCTCAAGGAGGAACTTCAGAAATCACTAAAGGAGAAACTAGAGCTGTTTAATAAAGTTAAAGGAAACTGTGATCAAACAGCAGAACACATTAAGGTCCAGGCCTGACGCACAGAGAGGCAGATTAAGGAGGAGTTTAAGAAGCTTCACCAGTTTCTCCAAGAGGAAGAGGAGGCCAGGATCGCTGCACTGAGGGAGGAAGAGGAGCAGAAGAGTCAGACGATGAAGGAGCAGATTGAGGGTCTGAGCAGAGAGATAGCAGCTCTTTCAGACACAGTCAGAGCCATAGAGAAGGAGCTGAGAGCTGAAGACGTCTCGTTCCTGCAGAACTACAAGGCTACAGTGGAAAGAGTCCAGCGCCCCCTGCTGGAGGATCCACAGCTGGTCTCAGGAGCTCTGATAGACGAGGCCAAACACCTGGGCAACCTGAGCTTCACAGTCTGGAACAAGATGAAGGAGATGGTCTCCTACACTCCTGTGATTCTGGACCCAAACACTGCTGGTATATATCTCATCCTGTCTGAAGATCTGACCAGTGTGAGATGTGTAGAAGAGCAGCAGCTTCCTAAAAACCTAGAGAGGCTTGAATACCCCTTGTCTGTCCTGGGATCAGAGGGATTTAACTCAGGAACTCACAGCTGGGATGTTGAGGTTGGAGACATTACATTCTGGGGACTGGGTGTGTTAGCAGAGTCTGTACAGAGGGAGAGAGGCAGATGGTCTGGATTATGGAGAATATGGTTCTGTAATGGTAAATACACAGCGCGCTCCCCATCAAATCCAGACACTGTCCTCCCAGTGAGGAAGAAGCTCCAGAGGATCAGACTGCATCTGGACTGGAACAGAGGAAAGCTGTCATTCTCTGATCCTGGTACTAACACACACATACACACCTTCACACACACTTTCACTGACAGGCTGTTTCCATACATTGCGATTGATGATGATCTCCCTCTGAAGATTTTACCAGTGAAGGTCTCTGTAACAGTGGAACAGCACAGTTAGAGATGAAGATGATGGTGATGATGATGATGATCTGCAAATAATAAAGTTATTATCTATCTATCTATCTATCTATCTATCTATCTATCTATCTGCAGGTCCTGTACTAAAATCTAAAAAGTCTTTATTATAGCGGCTCCATTATAAAAACAGCGACTAACGCGTATCGACCAAGAACCGGTCTTCATCAGAGTCAAAGTGCTGATGGAGAAATTATTATAGGAGAAACATTTTTTCCAGAATAATCCAGAAACGCAGTGAATTTGAAACTTTATCAAATAACAAAAAACTACAATACCTATTATATCTATATATATACAATACCTGTTATATCAGAATTAATGTGAGTCTCTGTGTGTTTTATGTTGCGTAATCAGGTTGATCTGCATTCGTTTACAGTTTGTTCTAATCATTTTGTTTGCTTATGATTTTTGTCTCCATTATTTATGTAAGCTTTGGCAACATACAGTCAGCAGCCTATTACTTGTCATGCTAATGAAGCTGATTGAAATGGAAACTGAATAAAGATATGTGATCTGACCATCCGTCTTATAGAACCCACTGGACATATATTCATACATTTTATTACGCCGTTTTTCCATGGTAACGAGCTAATTTAACTTTGTTTTGTCCAGATATGGAGTTATTTATGTCATTATCTCCAGATAACACACGTTGTTTTCCAGAGATAACGACAAAATCATCTGGAGATCTCTGGAAAACAAAGTAACGGCCACAGATTAATTATCTCGTTATCTGGAGAAAACTAAAGTTTGTTTTCCAGAGATTATGAATGAATTGACTATTGTTTTTACTTTTGTCTTTTGAATAGTTTTAATGCTGTCTCCTCATGACAGCTAATGTGTGTATTAAGTGTTCTGTGTGTGTGTGTGTGTGTGTGTGTGTGTGTGTGTGGCCTGTATGATGCATCTGATCTGAAACATAAAGTTCCTTGGAAAAATAAAGTCATTTGAATTGGATTTGAAACATTCTGCTGATTGACTTTATATTATCTGCTTTCTTCAGGTTCTCACACATCAAATCTCTCTCTCTCTCTCTCTCTCTACATGTTCCTAAATACAAAATCCAATGCAGAAAAGAAAATATAGAATGATAAATAGCTGTTGCATATAAATAGTTAAAAAAAAAACTCTGCTCTCACTATGAACCACTAATCTCTTACATTTATATTAATTTACATGAATTCACCCCTATATTAATGCAAAATCCCCTTAAAATAAGTTAAGGGAGTTATTAATGGAGGAAACCCGCTTAAACACCTAATTAATTTCTGACTGCTTACTTTCTAATATAATGGAAAATTCAGGAAGACAAGACACTTTCCATTAATAATAGAGAATAGAGAATAGAATAGATCTTTATTGTCATTATACTCATGTACAATGAAATTTTGCCTGGCTCCTCTCAATGTAGTTAAAAATAAAACAAATAAATAAAAACAGTAATAAAAGCAATAATGGCAGCATAGTGCTACGAGTTAAATTAAACATTTACACTGTTAAATTAAATTTACACATTTACAAATTTATATTAAATAGATGTGATGAGTAGATGAAATAGTTATGTTTAAATTGTGTCTGTGGTAGCAGTCTCTGAGGGTGGAGGTGTGTATGTCACAGTCCTTGCGGTATGAGTGTGTGTGTGCGTTCACAGTTCTTGTAATCTGTTCTGTGGTTGGGCAGGGAGGGGTGTGATGGAGGCCACAGCTCTGGGGAAGAAGCTGTTCCTCAGTCTATTGGTGCGAGATCTTATTGTCCTGAACCGTTTGCCGGACGGCAGCGGTTCAAACAGGGAATGGCCGGGGTGTGTGGTGTCCCTGATAATGCTGCTGGCCTTCTTCCTCAGTCGACTGGCATAGATAGTATCCAGGTTTGGGAGCTCCGTCCCGACAATGCGCTGGGCCGCCTTCACCACACGATGCAGGTCTTTTCGCTCGGCGGCTGTGCAGCTGGCATACCACAGTGGCGCAGTTAGTCAGAATGCTCTCGATGGTGCTCCTGTAGAAATTTAACAGCAATTTCTTTGGGAGCTGGGCCTGTTTCAGCTTCCTGAAGAAGAAGAGTCGTTGTTGGGCCTTTTTAACCAGGTGTGAGGTGTTCGAGGTCCATGTCAGCTGTTTTGACATATTGACTCCAAGGAACTTTAGGTTTTCCACACTTTCCACTGCCTCTCCATGTATGTGGAGGGGGAGGTGGACTCTCTTCTTTGTTCGCCTGAAGTCAATAACCATCTCCTTTGTCTTAGAGGTGCTAAGGACCAGGTTGTTGTCCTTACACCACTCAGCCAGATGTTCCACCTCAAGCCTGTAGGCCGTCTCCTCGTCGTCTGAAATCAGCCCAACTACCGTGGTATCGTCTGCAAATTTAATTATGGAGTTGGAGGAGTGGATGGGGGTGCAGTCGTGGGTGAAGAGTGTGAAGAGCATAGGGCTCAACACACAGCCTTGTGGGGTTCCAGTGTTTAGGATGAGGGTAGAGGAGGTATGGTTACCAACTCTGACTTGCTGTGGTCGGTCTGTAAGGAAGTCCATGACCCATGAGCACAGCGAAGAACCAAGGCCCAGGTTGTCCAGTTTGCTGACCAGTTTGTGGGGGATTACGGTGTTAAATACGGAGCTAAAGTCCACGAATAGCATCCTCACATAACTGTTTGGTTCCTCTAAGTGTGTCAGAGCGGTGTGAAGAGCTGTTGTGATGGCATCCTCTGTGGAGTGGTTTGCCCGGTAGGCAAACTGGTGCTTATCCAGATCAGGTGGGATGATGGTTCTGATGTGTGAAAGCACAAGTTTCTCGAAGCACTTCATGGCTATGGGTGTTAACGCCACTGGGCGATAGTCATTCAGACACTTCACAGATGATTTTTTGGGCACTGGAATGATGGTGGAGGATTTAAGGCATGTTGGAACAGTAGCTTGTTGTAGTGAGAGGTTGAATATTTTAGTAAACACCTCTGTAAGCTGATCGGCACATGTTTTCAATACCCGGCCGGGCACTCCATCTGGGCCTGCTGCCTTGCTTGCATTAACCTTCTTCAGGGTGGTCCTCACCTGATGGTGCTGTAGAACCAGTGTCGACTCTCCAGCAGGTGGGTTGATGGGTGGAGCAGACCGCCCTCTCTGTGTGTCGAAGCGGGCAAAGAACTGGTTCAGGACGTCAGGCAGCGTGGCGTCATCACTGGGCAGCAGATTGATGGTTTTGAAGTCAGTCAGTGCCTTGATGCCGTTCCACATGCTGCGGGGGTTGTTGTTGTTAACTCATTAATAACCCTGTAAACCATGCAATAAAGACACTAAAAAACTCCCTTAATGAATCCCTTAATTATAATTCAACCCATGAATAGATCCCTTAAAACCCAATGATACGAACCCTTACTTTGTTAAAGATAAGTTATTTTTAATGGAGAATTCATGTTTATGTAATGGAGAAATGAAAGACACATCAGGAATAAAATTATTTGGTTTATTGTCTTAACACACTGAACCATTAGAAGACTTTGACAGGATCAACACAGGTAACAGAGCAGGTAACTCAGCAGGTAGCAAGCAGAAACAAAGCAGGTAACTAAACAGACCAACTGACAAACCAGGGGAACACAGACTATCTATACACACACAGACTAATGGGGAAATGAGGAACAGCTGGCAGGAGGGAAATGAGTCCGGGAGCTGATCGGTAGAAAGCGGGCCGGTGAAGGGGGAACGAGGTAACGGGGCTAAAGGAAGACAGGAGTGTGTGTGCAGGAGGAGGGAAAGTCCGAGGACATCTGGTGGCCGGTAGGAGGACGGCAGGACCGGGGAGTGAAAGGAGCGGTTCACCAGACAACAGGAGCAGACAGGGACAGATCATGACAAAACACAAGGGCTAGGGCTGAGATCATGACAGGATGAGCAGTGGGTGATTTCTGAAGGCCGACACCGTGAAGCAGCTCGTTTACTGTTTGTTTCAGAATTTGACAATAACAGTATTTCACAAGATCTCGTCCGCTTGTTCCAGCAGAAGGGAGATGTCGCGCAGGTCCGTGACAAACAGTGGAAGAACCGTTCTGTCCGTTCAGGTTCTGTGTTCTGTCCGCAGGTGTCGGGGAAGCGGACGCTGGTTTTGTCCAATGAGGCGAGGAGAGAGATGGCGAAGCAGGTCAGAGCGCTGAAGGAGGAGCGGCGAGCGGCGCTGGACGCACGACACAAATACCTGATCAGCAGACTGGCGGACAGCGGGACCCTGGGGGAGGCCGAGGTGGAGGACGCCCTGCTGTCCGACGACAAGGTGCTGGTTCAGACTGGTTCAGACCGGTTCAGTTCAGACCAGTTTTGTTTTGTTTTGTTTAGTTTAGGTTAGTTCAGCTCAACTCAGTGAGTTTAGTTCAATTCAGTTCAGTTCAGTTCAGTTCAGTTCAGACCAGTTTAGTTTAATTTAATTCAGCTCAACTCTCTGAGTTCAGTTGAATTCAGTTGAATTCAATTCAATTCAGTTCAGTTCAGTTCAGTTCAGTTCAATTCATTTTAGTTCAGTTCAGTTCGCATCAGTTCAGTTCAGTTCAGTCAGCTCAGTTCAGTTAATTTAAATTCAGTTCAAGTGGAGGACTCCCTGCTGTCCCATGACAAGGTGCCGGTCCAGACCGGTTCAGACCGGTTCAGACTGATTTAGTTTAATTTAGTTTAGTTTAGTTTAGTTCAGCTCAACTCAGTGAGTTTAGCTGAATTAAATTTAGTTCAGTTCAGTTCAGTTCAATTCATTTCAGTTCACATCAGTTCAGTTCAGTTCAGTTCACATCAGTTCAGTTCAGTTCAGTTCACATCATTTCAGTTCAGTTCAGTTCAGTTCAGTTCAGTTCAGTTCAGTTCAGTTCAGTTCAGTTCACATCATTTCAGTTCAGTTCAGTTCAGTTCAGTTCAGTTCACATCAGTTCAATTCAGTTCAGTTAATTTAAATTCAGTTCAATTCAACTCTGTTTCAGATCAGTTCAGTTAATTCCAGTGTGATTCAGGTCAGTTGATGTCAGTTAGCGGTCACAGTGTGAACAGAGTGGTGTCACGCCTCCATAACCAAAGAGTGACAACAAAACTAAAGATCATCACTTCTTCTGAACTGAAACTTCAGTCATCCTCTCCTCCCCCATGCAGCTGAAACTCGGTGCAGTTTGTTAGTCCACATCAGGCCCTGAGCTCCACAGAGGAACGGCCTAGAAGCTTCTCCAGAACAACTGAAGCTGCTGTTGGTTGGTTGGCAGTAGAACACGGTAAAGCCACTGGGGACCAGCCATCTCATTTCAGCTTTTATTTTTTCTTCCAGGTGGGTGAAAGTCACATAAAGCACAGCTAATCATAACTCTATGCTATGTTAATTAATTGCTGTTATTAGGTTTATGTAGCAAGTTAAGTTTTATGACCAGTAGATGTCAGTAAACGTTCATGATAGATGATACGGGGTGGGTCTGTTATGCTAACGTAACTACCAAGGCTCTAAGCTTTTATTTTTCTTATTTTTAGTATCTGACATGTGACAACACAACGGTTAAGATCTATAGCAGTATAGCTGTTGGCAGTGGTAGTTGTTTTTGTTAAGCATTGCAGAATTACAATTGTATTGTTCATAAAGTTTTAAGCTAAGCTAACGGAGCTAACGTCAGCTGTCACCAGTTGCCACAGTAACAGTAAACAGTCAGTAGGCTAACTAAAAGAATGAATGAAAACGCTAGAACAAATTAGATAGGCCTACATTGTAAAGCCTATGAGCCGATAAGCTTCTCCTCGTCCTGATTTGGCTCCAAGTCGGCTGGCTAACGTTTGTTTTTTGTTTTTTTTTGGTGGCCGTCTAGTTTGATAATAATAATAATAATAAAAATAATAATAGTAATAATAATAATAAACTTTATTTGTATAGCACCTTTCATACAAGAAATGCAGCTCAAAGTGCTTTACAACAAAGAAATTACATGCATGAAAATAGACGTAGAATGAGCATAACATAAGATGGAAAATAAACCCCACTGAATAATAATAAAATAATACATAATAAGAAAGTTAAGAAATAGAGTACATAGAATGCATAAAATCAAGTAAAATACAACATTTTAAAAGAAGTGCAGCAGTGCATAAGTGCGAAAAAACAACAACTTTCAGGCCTGTATCAGGAAAGTCAGAGCTAGTTAAAGGCTAAAGTGAAAAGAGAAGTTTTTATCTTTCTTTTAAAAATATTTAGTGAGCTGCTTCCCTGATATCTATAGGCAGAGTGTTCCAGAGCTTTGGGGCAGAACTGACAAAGTCTGCATCCCCAATTTTCTTTGGTCTGTTGCTGGGAACCTCCAATAAACCAGCAGCAGATGATCGCAGTGTTCTTGAAGGCAAGTAGTGAACAAGGGAGTTAGAGATGTAGCTCGGTCCTAGCCCATTAAGGGCTTTGTATATAAGGAGGAGGAGCTTAAAATCAATTCTAAATGTTACAGGAAGCCAGTGTAGAGCAGCTAAAACTGGACTGATGTGCTCTCTCCTCTTGGTTCTGGTTCATAGCCGAGCTGCAGAGTTTTGAATAAGCTGAAGTCTCCCAGTGGGTTTTTTCCGGGAGACCAGTAAAAAGTGCGTTACAGGCTAAAAATAAAGGCATGACTCAGTTTTTGGGCATCTTTTTGATTCATAAATGGTCGTACTTTAGCTATGTTTCTAAGGTGGAAAAATTATGTTTTCTTCACCTTGTTAATGTGGGACTTGAAGCTTAGATCTGAATCTAGGATAACACCAAGATTTGTAACCTCAGATTTAATCCAGGGAGTCAATGTTCCCAGATTATTAAACAGCATTTCCCTTTTTCTTTTAGGGCCGACTAGTAGGATTTCAGTTTTGTCCTCGTTTAACTTTAAAAAATGTTTGCTCATCCATTTATTTATTGCGAAAAGACAGGTAGTAATGGAGTAATGATCAAGATCTGATGTCAGTTCCCCGCTACATATCACTTCTTCTTCTTTGGTTTTACTGGCAGGCTACGCCACCTACTGTTGGGTCCTCATTTGACGCTCCAAAATCAAAACAAGGTCGGAGTAGGGGCGTCAAGGCAGTTTGACGCGCCTCATAACGCTTTTGGTGTGCATTCGGCCATTTAAATCAATAGGTGGACTTCAAAACGCTTTCAGTGCGTTTGGGCCTTTAGACTGCGGTGGAAACTGTCACTGATCCCTGAACAGATCTTGATTACAGAGCAGGAGGAGAGTCACAGCTTCCTCTGCTCTCACATCACACTGAGCTCACTGAGATATTTTAAAGGAAATCCCCCGAAAACTCCGTAAACTTCCAGATGTTTCTAGCAGCTCCAGTGGAGTTTGATATGAGAAAATGTTTCAGGATGTAAAACCTCAGCGGTAAACATCAGGTTTTGGTGTCAGTCCCTCAGGATCAAAGAGCGAGGGCTTCTTTCTAGAGCCGCCATTTTGCACCGAGAGACGTTCAACAATCATACAGGGAGAGATCCATCAGAGAAGAGGAGAGAGACCAGTTTCTCCACCCACAGGAGCAGGAGAGAGACCAACATGCACTGCAGCAGAGAGACAGGTTGGGGCTGAGGAAGGAGAGACTCTCACTTCTTAGATAAGTCAGTCAGTTGTTGTGTTAGTCCTGTACCTGATGTGGAGCAGCAGATGAGCCGGGGGTTTGTTCTGCTCAGTTACTCGTTTCCCAAAAATACCTTGTTACAGTACTTCAGATTTTCAAGTATCTACTTTACTACAGTTTTTTGCACTTTTACTCTCTACATTTCAACAGAAAAAAAAGAATGAAAGAAAGAAAGAAAGACAGAAAGAAAGGAAGAAACAGAGAAAGAAAGAAAGAAAGAAAGAAAGAAAGAAAGAAAGAAAAAGAAAGAAAGAAAGAAAGAAAGAAAGAGAAAGAAAGAAAGAATGAAAGTTTTTTTTAGTTTTTTATTTTTACAAATAAAGTTTATTATCATCATTAGTATTATTGATATTATTAATATGAACATTAATATCAATATCGGTATTGGTCCAAAATGATTCTTACTGCAGATATTTGGCCAATTGTGTCATGAATACAACTGTCAAATGAACAGAATAAAACTAACATGATGTTTTAATGATCTGAAGACCAGATCTGAGAGCTGAACCTGTTTGTGTTTGTAGTTTCCTGGTCCTCCTACCTGGTCAGGTCCAGCACTCTGACGCCCTCTAGAGGCCGGAGGTTTCCTCCTGTCCAACAGATGGAAGAGGTTCATCAGATGAACGCTGAGACATCAGTCACTGCTGCACTTTGTCCCCACAAATTTACTCTCTATATGCAGTTTCCAATGTTTTGGTTGCAAAAAGTATTAAATTCATAGACTTTGCCGTGAATTAGAGTTTGCTGAATTGACGACCCTCATCAAATTAAAATATAGACTAACACAATGCACAAAAGTGGAAAATAAAGAACATGTTTAAAGTGAAATTTTTCATATCTTATATTTGTAGTCATGTAGGCATAAATAGCAACTATCCAAAACTTGGATGTGTGATGTCCTAAAAGCGTCTACAGAATATTGACAGTAAACTGGTAGTTTGTTGGTTGGACAGCAGGTGGCGCTGCTGCCTAAAGAATGAACAGACACTCAACCATGGAAATGATTTTCCTGATTTTTCAACCAACACTGGAACTCACTCGACTTTTTAAATCACAGGAAAACCTTTTTATAATGCTCTTTGGATTGTAACTGCACTTTGTAAAAAAAAAAGCTTTCATTGTATTCAAACAGCAAATCTTCAGCAACAACATCTCAGTTTGTGATTCAAAATGTTTCTTGTTCTCTGAAATCTAAAATACTGAAATATCTGTTTACTGCAAAAACTGCAATTTATATCTTAATTGCAATATTCAGCAAAATAATGTAAAGGTTAAAAAAAATACTGCCAACACTGCCCCCCCCCCCCCCCCCCCCCCCCCCCCCCCCACACACACACACACACACACACACACACACACACACATTCAATGAATTAATGAGATAATTGTCTCAGAATTCTGAGAAAAATTTTCATGGAAAAAAATAATTCTGCTGTTTTTCTGAATTAATGAGATATCTCAAAACCCCAAGAGAAGCTTTCATTCCTACTTGAGAGCTTGATTTCAATACAATAAAGTCAATAAAGTATATTGTATTGTATTGTATTGTATTGTATTCTGTATTGTATTGTATTGTATTGTATTGTATTGTTTTGTATTTCATGGAAGCAAACATGTCCCGCCTGTTTAGTTTAATCCAGTTTTATTTTGCTTTTGGTTTGAAACATTGGGATTTTGAGGTATCTCGTTAATTCAGAAAAACAGAGCAATTTTTTTTCTCAAGTGAATGCATTATGCATCCGTAAGACTGTGTTGTCACCATAGCAACTAACACTTAAAATTCCATAATCACCATTTTGTGCTGAACTAGCATCACTAACTTCTGGGGTCCAAGGACCATAAGCCTAAAAAAGAGGTTGAGAGTTAAAAATGAACTGTAGTGCAATATAGTTTGACTGTTTTTAAGCAGTTGTGTGTATTCAAGATTCAGTAAATCAAGTTGAATATGCCCAGAAACAAAATATTAATCAAATTATTACCTGCAGGACAAAGTTTCTATTACTGCAAGGCTCATTTGACTTGTATTGTCCAATGATTATTTAGGTGAGAAACAGACTCTGGACTGGATGTGAAATATGTGGAAAAAAGAAACACACAACATCAACACCTGTCACTCTTCAGCACTTCTTTCTGTCTAAAAGGCCTTGGTCACTTAAAACAACACAATCTGACATTTCAGGTCTTTTCAATGTGTCAATCAGAGTTAAACAGCCAATGACGTACGAGAACATTATCTCTGATTGACACATGGAAATGACCTGAAATGCTCCGCCCCTTCCCCTGAGTCACATGTGCCAAATCACATGGTACTGACTGTTATACATTCTTAGTTTATCCTGTCACTTTAATTCTGAAGCAGGACAAAGCTCCACCCCTTAATGTGCTTCACCGAGACAAACCAGGAAACAGAGGTTGTTATTTTTCCACTCCTCACTGAGAAGAGACACACACACCGAGAGACAGACGATAAGATTCACCTTCAGACCAAACCCACGACTTCCACTGAGGGAGGACAGCTACAGGAGGGAATACTGGGAATTCTGGGAATACTGGAATACTGGAAAATTGCCAATTCAACCTGCTGCTGATTCAGGACTTTTAGAGGAACCATGACTAAGAGTGAAAGTAACTTTCACTTTCTAGATGAGGGAGTGGTACCACAACTGGCTGACTCACTTCCTGTTTGAGCCGTCTGCCTGGTGAGTTTTTATCTTCACTCAGAGAGAAAATGTCTTCCAGATCAGAGGAGGATCTCTCCTGTCCCGTCTGCCATGACATCTTTAAAGATCCTGTCGTCCTGTCATGCAGCCACAGCTTCTGTAAAGCCTGTCTGCAGAGCTGGTGGACAGAGAAACAAATACATGACTGTCCACTTTGTAAGGAAATATCTTTACAGAGTGAACCACCTGTTAGTTTGGTGTTAAAGAACCTGTGTGAGTCTTTCTTACTGGAGAGAGATCAGAGAGCTTCAGCAGGATCTGAGCTTCTCTGCAGTCTGCACTCTGAGAAACTCAAGCTCTTCTGTCTGGACCATCAGCAGCCAGTGTGTCTTGTCTGTCGAGATTCAAAAACACACACCAACCACAGATTCAGACCCATCGATGAAGCTGCACTGGATCTCAAGGAGGAACTTCAAGAATCACTGAAGCCCTTAAAGGAGAAACTGAAGCTGTTTAATAAAGTTAAAGGAAACTGTGATCAGACAGCAGAACACATTAAGGTCCAGGCCCGACACACAGAGAGGCAGATTAAGGAGGAGTTTAAGAAGCTTCACCAGTTTCTACAAGAGGAAGAGGAGGCCAGGATCGCTGCACTGAGGGAGGAAGAGGAGCAGAAGAGTCAGACGATGAAGGAGAAGATTGAGGGTCTGAGCAGAGAGATAGCAGCTCTTTCAGACACAGTCAGAGCCATAGAGAAGGAGCTGAGAGCTGAAGACGTCTCGTTCCTGCAGAACTACAAGGCTACAGTGGAAAGAGTCCAGCGCCCCCTGCTGGAGGATCCACAGCTGGTCTCAGGAGCTCTGATAGACGAGGCCAAACACCTGGGCAACCTGAGCTTCACAGTCTGGGACAAGATGAAGGAGATGGTCTCCTACACTCCTGTGATTCTGGACCCAAACACTGCCGGTAAAGAACTCATCCTCTCTGAAGATCTGACCAGTGTGAGATGTGGAGAAGAGCAGCAGCTTCCTAAAAACCTAGAGAGGCTTGAATACCCCTGGTCTGTCCTGGGATCAGAGGGCTTTAACTCAGGAACTCACAGCTGGGATGTTGAGGTTGGAGACAATACAGACTGGGAGCTGGGTGTGTTAGCAGAGTCTGTCCAGAGGGAGAGAGGCAAGCGGTCTGGATTATGGAGAATATTCTTCGATGATGGTAAATACACAGCATTCTCCCCATCAAATCCAGGCACTGTTCTCCCAGTGAGGAAGAAGCTCCAGAGGATCAGACTGCATCTGGACTGGAACAGAGGAAAGCTGTCATTCTCTGATCCTGATACTAACACACACATACACACCTTCACACACACTTTCACTAACAGGCTGTTTCCATACTTTACCACAGTTAAACCTCTGAAGATTTTACCAGTGGAGGTCTCTGTATCAGTGGAACAGCACAGTTAGAGATGAAGATGATGGTGATGATGATGATCTGGGAATAATAAAGTTCTTATCTATCTATCTATCGATCTATCTATCTATCTATCTATCTATCTATCTATCTATCTATCTATCTGCAGGTCCTGTACTAAAATCTAAAAAGTCTTTATTATAGCGGCTCCATTATAAAAACAGAGACTAACGCGTATCGACCAAGAACCGGTCTTCATCAGAGTCAAAGTGCTGATGGAGAAATTATTATAGGAGAGACATTTTTTCCAGAATAATCCAGAAACACAGTGAATTTTAAACTTGATCAAGTAACAAAAAACTACAATACCTATTATATCTATATATATACAATACCTGTTATATCAGAATGAATGTGAATCTCTGTGTGTTTTATGTTGCATAATCAGGTTGATCTGCATTCGTTTAGTTTGTTCTAATCATTTTGTTTGCTTATGATTTTTGTCTCCATTATTTATGTAAGCTTTGGCAACATACAGTCAGCAGCCTATTACTTGTCATGCTAATGAAGCTGATTGAAATGGAAACTGAATAAAGATATGTGATCTGACCATCCGTCTTATAGAACCCACTGGACATATATTCATACATTTTATTACGCCCTTTTTCCATGATAACAAGCTAATTTAACTTTGTTTTGTCCAGATATGGAGTTATTTATGTCATTATCTCCAGATTACACATGTTGTTTTCCAGAGATAGCGACAAAATCATCTGGAGATCTCTGGAAAACAAAGTAACGGCCACAGATTAATTATCTCAAAGTTTGTTTTCCAGAGATTATGAATGAATTTACTATTGTTTTTACTTTTGTCTTTTGAATAGTTTTAATGCTGTCTCCTCATGACAGCTAATGTGTGTATTAAGTGTTCTGTGTGTGTGTGTGTGTGTGTGTGTGTGTTCATCTGATCTGAAACATAAAGTTATAAATATAGTATTATATAGTAATATAGTAAATATAGTATTATATACTCCATTTACAGTTTTTATAAATAAACTGTAAATGGAGTATATAATACTATATTATGTTCTGTTCTTTTATGTAACTTTATACATTTTATTTATATATAAGCTTATTTGACTATACCTGCATTTGTTTATATCAGTTAGACTTTCTCTACCTTTTTTTCTTCATAACTGGGCTGTGATCCCCATTCTCACTAGTTATGTAATATACTTTGTTTTACATTTGTTATGTTTACAGTGTATTTCTTCTCTTTTCCGATGTCTCTGCATGTTTGTTTGTTTTTTTTTTTCTGTCATTTATGTGTGTTTTTATGTTGTATTGTTATTTTTGTTACGTAAATAAAAAATAAATAAATAAATAAAAAAACACACAGGTATCTTAATGTGTAAAGTATGGATGTTCCAAACATAACACACTATCAATGCAAATAAGAGGAAGAAGTTATTTAAAAAAAAAAAATTCTCAAAATGTTCTACAGTAACACTCCTCAAACAACAAAAGAAGAAAACAAAAACATTTGTGCTAGAAAAAAGAACAGAAAAAAATTAGGCTAAATATCACCTTCTTTGTGGGTCTGGCCATAAGTTTACAGTGTTGCTAGAAGTGTGTTACGTATTACAGTAAATTACAAACTGAGTGTAAAGCAGTGAGTTGTGTTTACAGTTTTGCAAAAAGTGTGTTATAAAATTACAAACTGAGTGTAAAGCAGAGAACGTGCGTTCAGTTTGGCTCACTTGGTAAATGCTTTGGCTACAAGTGTTAATGGTTTCAGAGATAGTGCTTCAGGAATCACTGTTAGTGTTTAAGCGTTCAGAAAAAACTGTAATGATCTGAAGACCGGATCTGAGAGCTGAACCTGTTTGTGTTTGTAGTTTCCTGGTCCTCCTACCTGGTCAGGTCCAGCACTCTGCCGCCCTCTAGAGGCCGGAGGTTTCCTCCTGTCCAACAGATGGAAGAGGTTCATCAGATGAACGCTGAGACATCAGTCACTGCTGCACTTTGTCCACACAAATTTACTCTCTATATGCAGTTTCCAATGTTTTGGTTGCAAAAAGTATTAAATTCATAGACTTTGCCGTGAATTAGAGTTTGCTGAATTGATGACCCTCATCAAATTAAAATATAGACTAATACAATGCACAAAAGTGGAAAATAAAGA
>NW_027283350.1:0-12037 GCF_046629955.1 Centroberyx affinis | reverse complement strand
CGTCCATCAGCTGGAGAACTCCAACAGCAGCCACGACCTGAGCAACCAGCTGACCAGCTGCATGGAGAGGTACACACACACACACACACACACACACACACACACACACACACACACACACACACACACACACAAGAATTACTGTTTTGCCTTTCTAAATGAGTCTGTATTCAGTCTGACTGTAACAAGCTCCAGCCTGCTGAGGATGAAGGTGTAACTGTGTGTGTGTGTGTGTGTGTGTGTGTGTGTGTGTGTGTGTGTGTGTGTGTGTGTGTGTGTGTGTGTGTGTGTGTGTGTGTGTGCGCAGGCTGTCCTCTCTGAACCTGACTCCGGAGGAAACACCAGAGATGAGTTTCCATGGCGACACTCGCTCTCTGAGGCAGGCCATCACCTCGTTCGGCAGCATCTCCACCCAGGTACACACACACACACACACACACACACACACACAGTGTGTGTGTTCCAGGTTTAAGTTGATGATAGTTTAGGAGCCTGGGTGTGATCAGTCTGATGATGTCATCCTGCTGCAGTCTGAACTGTAACTACAGCTGTCACTCTTCCTGTCTGTAGCATGTGGAGGGCGTGGCCTCTCAGAGCCCCGCCCCCGGCCCCGCCCACCAGAGAGCCTGGCTGCAGAGCTGCCCTGTAGTCGCCAAGAAACAGGTAACTATGGCAACCGCTGTATAATAGTGATGGACGATCTGTTTGTCTCCCAATGTGATAAATAAAAGTCTGACTGTGCAGCTCAGTTTCCTTCAGATCAGCACAGTCTGATGTGATGTGAGTGTCACCATGTCTCATGTCATGTCTCATGTCGTGTCTCATGTCGTGTCTCATGTCGTGTCTCATGTCATGTCTCATGTCATGTCTCCATGTCATGTCTCATGTCATGTCTCCATGTCGTGTGTCATGTCTCATGTCATGTCTCATGTCATGTCTCCATGTCATGTCTCATGTCATGTCTCATGTCATGTCTCATGTCATGTCTCCATGTCATGTCTCATGTCATGTCTCCATGTCGTGTGTCATGTCTCATGTCATGTCTCATGTCATGTCTCCATTTCATGTCTCATGTCATGTCTCCATGTCGTGTCTCATGTCATGTCTCATGTCATGTCTCTATGTCGTGTCTCATGTCATGTCTCATGTCATGTCTCCATGTCGTGTCTCATGTCATGTCTCATGTCATGTCTCATGTCATGTCTCCATGTCGTGTCTCATGTCATGTCTCATGTCATGTCTCATGTCATGTCTCTATGTCGTGTCTCATGTCATGTCTCATGTCATGTCTCTATGTCGTGTCTCATGTCATGTCTCATGTCATGTCTCATGTCATGTCTCCATGTCGTGTCTCATGTCATGTCTCATGTCATGTCTCCATGTCGTGTCTCATGTCATGTCTCATGTCATGTCTCCATGTCGTGTCTCATGTCATGTCTCATGTCATGTCTCATGTCATGTCTCCATGTCGTGTCTCATGTCATGTCTCATGTCATGTCTCCATGTCGTGTCTCCATGTCGTGTCTCATGTCATGTCTCCATGTCGTGTCTCATGTCATGTCTCATGTCATGTCTCCATGTCGTGTCTCATGTCGTGTCTCATGTCATGTCTCATGTCTCCATGTCGTGTCTCCGTGTCATGTCTCATGTCTCCATGTCGTGTCTCCGTGTCATGTCTCATGTCTCCATGTCGTGTCTCCGTGTCATGTCTCATGTCTCCATGTCGTGTGTCATGTCTCATGTCTCATGTCGTGTCTCATGTCGTGTCTCATGTCGTGTCTCATGTCGTGTCTCATGTCGTGTCTCCATGTCGTGTCTCATGTCATGTCTCATGTCTCCATGTCGTGTCTCCGTGTCGTGTCTCATGTCGTGTCTCATGTCGTGTCTCATGTCATGTCTCATGTCTCCATGTCGTGTCTCCATGTAGTGTCACATGTCATGTCTCATGTCGTGTCTCATGTCATGTCTGTCATGTCTCCATGTCGTGTCTCATGTCATGTCTCATGTCGTGTCTCATGTCATGTCTGTCATGTCTCCATGTCGTGTCTCATGTCATGTCTCATGTCGTGTCTCATGTCATGTCTGTCATGTCTCCATGTCGTGTCTCATGTCATGTCTCATGTCGTGTCTCATGTCATGTCTGTCATGTCTCCATGTCGTGTCTCATGTCATGTCTGTCATGTCTCCATGTCGTGTCTCATGTCATGTCTCATGTCGTGTCTCATGTCGTGTCTCATGTCATGTCTCATGTCGTGTCTCATGTCGTGTCTCATGTCATGTCTCCATGTCGTGTCTCATGTCATGTCTCATGTCATGTCTCCATGTCGTGTCTCATGTCGTGTCTCATGTCGTGTCTCCATGTCGTGTCTCATGTCGTGTCTCATGTCGTGTCTCATGTCGTGTCTCATGTCGTGTCTCATGTCATGTCTCATGTCGTGTCTCATGTCATGTCTCCATGTCGTGTCTCATGTCATGTCTCATGTCATGTCTCCATGTCATGTCTCATGTCGTGTCTCATGTCATGTCTCATGTCTCCATGTCTCGTGTCTCTGCAGAAGACAGAGTGCGGCGCTCTGAGTGGCTGGCTGCTGGGGAGCCGCCCGGCCGGCAGCGCTCCCATTGGCTACCAGTCCAGCAAGAACCCTCAGGATTGGCTGATGGCTCGCAGGGAGGGGCAGGTGAGCCTTCACACACCTGGAGCATCATGTTAGTGTTTTCAGTGTTGTGTGTTTTCAGCAACATAACAGGCTGCTAACAGGCTGCAGCAGGTAGATATGTAACAGGTTTCTCTCTGTATGAATCCTGGTGGAGGTTGAGTTCAGTTTATAAGCAACCAGCAGTACTGAGGTCAGAGGTCAGAGGTCAGAGGTCACAGCAGTCTGTCTCTCCGTCTGTCCAGGCTTCCCGTCCGGTCCTCGCCTCCTTCGACTTCCTGAAGGCCTGGGGCCAGCTGAAGGACCTGGAGGCGTGGCTTCTGAAGGACAAGACGCCCGTCATCAGGGAGAGAGCCAATAGCAGCTCCAGCAGCAGCAGCTCCTCCTTCTCCATCGAGAAGATCGACGAATCGGAGTTCACCATGGAGGAGGAGGACATGGAGGAGGGGCGGGACGAGGAGGACGACGAGCTGAGCGACTGGCTCATCACCCCGGCGACCGGCGCCACGGAGACGGAGTCCGACGCCGACCAGTGGAGGCGGGTGCTGAAGCCGTTCCGGGAGAGCTGGGCGCCGGGCGACTGGCTGCCCGCCGCCGGCCGGCCCGCCGCCGACTGCCAGACCTGCTGCCAGACCGGCCCGCCGCTGGAGATCGAGAACCTGGGCAAGCTCATGTGCCTGAAGACCCCGCCCCCCTCCAGCCCCGCCTCCAGCCCGGCCTCTAACCCGGCCTCTAGCCCCGCCCCCACCACAGCCTCTAGCCCCACCCCCGGCCCCGGCCCGGCCTCCCCTCCCGCCCCCCACGCCCCCCCGGCCTCGCCCCTGGAGGCGTGGCTGCAGCAGGCCCCCCTGCGGCTGCAGGCGGCCTGCAGGGCCAACGAGCCGTGCTCCAGCTTCCTGCAGTGTGTGTGTGAGGAGAACTGCGGCCGCGAGGCGCTGAGCGCCTGGCTGCTGCAGCAGGACGGACGAGACAAGAACGGCGTTCCTGTGGCCAAGACCGCCAAGAACACGCCCCCCGTCTCCAAGACCACGCCCCCCACCTCCAAGAACACGCCCCCCACCCTGCACCACAGAGACCAGGAGCAGAAGGTAAACCCCGCCTGTCACATCCTGACAGTTTGCAGAATAAGAACTTCATTGTTCTTCTAGTTAAAGTTGAATATGTGAAGAATCAAGTGAAACTAAATCACATGGTCTCTGCTCCTCCTCAGGTCCAGGCCATCCTGGAGGCCTGGCTGCACCCCAGCAAGCCTTCCTCCTCCTCCTCCCCCTCCTCCTCCTCCCCCTCCTCCTCCTGCAGGAGTCCGGTCCAGGTTGTGGCTCTCTCCTCCCTCTCAGGCTGGGTGGCTCCAGAGGAGGAGAAGGCCAGCAGGGAGGAGCACAGCTCCCACTTCAAGCCTTCCTCCTCCTCCTCCTCCTCTCCGTTCCAGGCTCCTCTGGATCCGGAGCGCTGGGTGGTTCCACTTCCTGAGAAGAATTCTTCTTCTTCCGGGTCAGGAGGTCAGCCCCGCCCCCCGCCAGAGGAAGACAAATGGCTGCTGAGGAAGAGGAGTCAGGCTCAGGTAAGACTGGACCAGGACCAGGAGCAGAGTTACACTCAGTTTAATACCAACAGATCCTCCAGTCCTCCTGCAACACTACAGCAGGCAGAACACTGAACAAAAGATCCATGCAGACAAATATCAATAACTAGATATTCAACTCTGCAGTGCAGAAGATTGACAACAGTTGAATCAAACTGTAGCAGCTGATCATCTGAAGTGAAACAGTTCCATGTTACTACTACTACAAATACTACAACTGCTACTGCTACTACTATTACTGCTACTGCTATTACTATTACTGCTACTACTACTACTACTACAAATACTACAACTGCTACTACTACTACTGCTACTATTGCTAATGCTATTAATACTACTACTGCTACTACTACTGCTACTACTGCTACTGCTACTATTACTACTAGTAGTGCTACTGCCACTACTACTACTACTACTACTTCTACTGCTACTACATTACTACAACTTTCAGCTGTCTGAACACTTGTTGGATGTACTGAGTGTTTCTAAACTTCAGTCTGTCAGTATTGATGTGATGGAGTCAGTCTGTTGTTGTGTTGATCAGCTGTTCTCTCCTCAGGAGCGTCTGGTTCTCCCTGCGGTCTGTGATCTGTTCTCCTGCATGAAGGTCGGAGGAGACAAAGACAAGTGGCTGCACAGCGCTCCCATACAGGTGAACCAGTACAGACCAGTACAGACTAGTACAGACCAGTAGAGACCAGTAGAGCCCAGCACTCCCAGTTCCACCAGATGTTTAGAGTAGAAGAAGACTCCAGTGTGTGTGTGTGTGTGTGTGTGTGTGTGTGTGTGTGTGTGTGTGTGTGTGTGTGTGTGTGTGTGTGTGTGTGTGTGTGTGTGTGTGTGTGTGTGTGTGTGTGTTGGTCAGGCAGTAAAACTATAAATCGGTCAGATGAAGGCTGACAGGGAAGCAGCAGGCAGCAGAAGTGAAACAGACTGAGCTGAACAATTCATCTGGGAAAATGTTTTTTAATCTCAATATGCAGTTAATTCCTTCAGAGAGTTTGGTCCAAACTGGATTTGTGAACCAGGAGTTTTAGAATCAAAACCTTCAGACTCAGTCAATCTGCTCACTCACATCCAGTTTTAACTAAATCACTGTTACAAGTATTTTAGATCTGTATTTCTATATTGTTATATTATTTTTTATGTCTCTATGTCTGACAAGAAAAACAAAGAACTGTGTGTTTTCTCTTCTTCCTCTGTGGTAACTCGTCTTCCTCTCCGTCTTCTTCTGCAGATGTAAAGCCTGCAGTCAGCTGTGGAGCTTCTGAAGCTTCCGGATGTTTCTTTTTTTGTTTTCATGGAGCCACTGAAAGCTGATGAGCGCACAGAGCCGACCCGCCTCCTGCTTCTGTCTTCTGATCAGATCAATACCTCCTCTGATCGCCTCCTGACCGCCCGACCGCCCGTCCAGATGTTCAGCAGACCAGATGTTCAGCAGACCAGATGTTCAGCAGACCAGATGTTCAGCAGACCAGATGTTCAGCAGACCAGATGTTCAGCAGACCAGATGTTCAGCAGATCAGATGTTCAGGCGGCTCTGGGCTTCAGGCTTCTCTTCTGCCTTGTAGAGTCTTGATCCAGCTGTGTGTGTTGGTCCAGGAGCAGCTGGAGAGTTTGGCTCCAGACCGCTTCAGACTGGACCAGGGTTCAGTGTGGGGTCAGAGGTCAAGGCTCCTCTCTGGATTTGGAAGCAAACTCTTCAGCTGGGGAGGGAGGGGGGGGGCAAAGTTAGATATAAGAGATATTTATTTTAATCAACCATATTTTAACATTTTAACATTTTAATAGGCTTGTTTTTCTGGGATCTGGGAGTCTGACCTGTTTTCTGTTAGTTTCCCTCCACCAAGTGTCTGTCTGTCTGCCTGTCTGTCTGTCTGTCTGTCTGTCTGTCTGTCTGCCTGTCTGTCTGCCTGTCTGTCTGTCTGCCTGTCTGTCTGTCTGTCTGTCTGTCCGTCCGTCCTCTGAGCAGTGAGACGGGTCACATGACTCTGCTCTGCTGTGATTGGTGGAGGAGACCCTAGAACACTTTAATTGGTGCTTATTATCGAGGTGCTGCGGTGTGATTGGCCAGCTGGTTGGGGTGGGAGGGGCTTGTATCTGCTGTGATGCCTCTTAATAAAACAGTAAGCTGAGTCAGCGTTCTGGTCTTTTTATTTCCTCATTCCTCAACTTCACTTTTCTCTCAGCTGCTTCCTGTAGAAAGTGATGAGTCACTTCCTGTCTGGTAAAATCCAACAGAGAAACACTTCCTGAAACTGAGCCGAGCGGCTGGAGACTCAACATCCAATATCCAATATCCAATATCCAATATCCAATATTCAATATTCAATATTCAACACTCAGCACTTCACACTGAAAGGCTGCAGCTGAAACACATGAAACATTAAATGAAACCTGTGAACAGACTGAAGTTTCCTCTGCAGCAGATCAACACAAACTGACTCAGTTCAGTCTGACCTGTCTGTCTGTCAGTCAGATTACCTGACAGACTGACTGACACACTACAGACAGACACACTACAGACAGACAGACTACAGACAGACAGACAGACTGACTGACACACTACAGACAGACACACTACAGACAGACAGACTACAGACAGACAGCTGGTTCATAAAGAACCGAACAGGAAACTCAGAAGTTGTTGCAGTGGTTTATTTCTCCATGTAACGAGTGAAACTGGATCATGAGGATTAGACTGAACCTCCTTCAGATCCTGGATCAGTTTCAGACAGAAAACTGAAGCTGGATTCAGGATTAGCTCTAAAGCTAAGCTAGCAACAAGCAGCAGGCGAAGTTCAGCCTCAACATCAGAGGAATCTGTCTGAGAAACACTCAACTGTTAGCTTACAGCCTGTTAGCCTGTTAGCTTACAGCCTGTTAGCTTGCAGCCTGTTAGCCTGTTAGCTTACAGCCTGTTAGCTCGCAGCCTGTTAGCCTGTTAGTTTACAGCCTGTTAGCTCGCAGCCTGTTAGCCTGTTAGCTTACAGCCTGTTAGCTCGCAGCCTGTTAGCCTGTTAGCTTACAGCCTGTTAGCTCACAGCCTGTTAGCCTGTTAGTTTACAGCCTGTTAGCTCACAGCCTGTTAGCCTGTTAGTTTGCAGCCTGTTAGCTCACAGCCTGTTAGCCTGTTAGCTTGCAGCCTGTTAGCTCACAGCCTGTTAGCCTGTTAGCTCGCAGCCTGTTAGCCTGTTAGCTTGCAGCCTGTTAGCTCACAGCCTGTTAGCCTGTTAGTTTACAGCCTGTTAGCTCACAGCCTGTTAGCCTGTTAGTTTACAGCCTGTTAGCTCTTTCACTGTAAAACAACCTGTTCTGAAATGCTCTTCTGTCAGTTGCTTTACAGTTTTTTACAGTCACTTTGTCTCTAACTTCAGAAGCTTGTGGTCATTTTTCAAAACTCTAGACACAAAACTCAGACGGTCATCTCTTGTGCCACAGGCTGTCCAGGGTTCAGAACATTGCATTGTGCGTTCATATCTTTAAAGAAACCTTTCACTTCAGAATCATTGGTTCAAATAACTCATTTATCATGAAATACCACAGGAACATTAATTTAGATCACACACACACAAGATACCGATAGTTTCACTGTTTAGTTGTTCGTACAATCATTAAATATTGTAGTACAAAATATGTGATACATGTTTCATTATGGTACTACACATAAATACATCACTGTAAAAGGACTAGTAGAGAGAATACTACAGACAGTGGAATCACTGAACAAAATCTGAAATTTATTGATGAAATACAATAAAATCACAACATAGGATTCTGTGAATCAAAGCAAAAATAATTAGCTACAAAAAAAAACAAACTACAGTACTGTAAAACATCAGCTGGTTTACTGTAAAAAGCAAAACAAAGGATTGATTACTGTACTTCTATATTTCCATCAGCCCTGTCTGGTGGATTTGGCCTCAGGTTCTGGTGGATTTGGCCTCAGGTTCTGGTGGATTTGGCCTCAGGTTCTCATCCACATCACAGTGGATGTTTTCAGCCAAACATCTGGGGAAGAATCTTCTGAAATGTGAAAACATGGTCTGGAAAAGTGGAACATGGACCATAGAAACAGTCTGATAAAGAATGATGATGAAATATTACATCCATAGATAATGTCGTCCAGCTGGTTCATGTTCCACAGTAACTGGTGTCAGTGGATCTCGTTCTCCTGAAACTTTCATGATCTAAACATGGAATATTGTTCCTCAGTTTCCATAAAACTGCATTAAGAGTAATGCAACAGTCACTTCTCATTCTGAGCAGCTGTATCAGCTGATAGTTCAGATCATTGTGATGAAATGAACAGACAGTCATCTCAGATGTAATGTGTGAATTACATTTGAAATGGTAACACTTTGATGTTAAGTTGTGTCATTTTGAACAGCTGATTTTAGTTCAATGAACAAATGATCTGAGGTTTATGTGGATTGTATCCAAGCAACTGGAAGAAGTGTTAGAGTTTAGAGAAATGACATCAAGGTTCTGAAGTTAGAGCCAAAGTGATTGTAAAAAACCTGTAACTCCTCTGGAGGTGAAGCTGTGAGCATCATCCACAGCTCTCCTGTTCAACAGCCATATTCATATAGGCTTGCCAATAAAGTATATATAATAATACTAATATTAAGTCTTGAGCCATTTTCACCAAATATTAACATCAAATTGGTAAAGTCATAATAACATTACTGCATCCAAATAAAGGCTTCACACACCAGCCTGTAAAAAGTGAGTTAACTTTAAAAAGTTGAAAGCTTTTTAAAGCATATTTTCAAATCACTGGGTTCTCCTGAGCCAGACTGCATGCTGGGAAGGTTAGTGAAGTTAAGACTCTCAGAAGGTTTGTGGAGACGGGACCTGGTTCCTCACAGCAGGTCATGTGAGTTAATGGTCAGGTTAAAGACTGGAGAAACACTGGATCAGACTGGATCTGGATCTGTGAAGACCTTTGGACCTGCTGAACCTGCTCACACACACACACACACACACACACACACACACACACACACACACAGAGCAGGCTGAGCAGCCCAACACACACACACTGGTAAGACTGATAAACCTCCTGTGTACTGCAGCCTGCAGACACTCCCAGGACAGGAGACTGCTGATATGAAGGGTGGGGGGGGGGGGGGGGGGGTGACACAGCTGATGGTCTAACACACACACACACACACACACACACACACACACACACACACACACACACATTAACACCGTCCATGTTAACTCCAAAACTCACATTACCATTTCATAAGCAGCAGCCTGACTTTGTGATTATTTGACTGCACATAAACACATTTTCACAGCAGCTGGTCTGAGATCAGTGTTTCCCCTCAGACCAGCTGCTGTGAAAGTGTCTTCAGGTTCTCCTCAGTTCCAGGTGGAACCAGTGATCAGCACCACAGAACCAGCTAGAACACACTGAGACCTGGACTGGAGACTGTTCTGTCCAATAAAAACAGAAGTTTGATGAATAAACACATTTTACATTTCTACATCTGTTAGAGTCACATTCAGTTTGTACCAGAGGAAGACTGGACCATAGAGATATAACATGTTATATCTCTATGTTATATCTCTATGTTATATCTCTATGTTATATCTCTATGTTATATCTCTATGTTATATCTCTAAGTTATATCTCTATGTTATATCTCTATGTTATATCTCTATGTTATATCTCTAAGTTATATCTCTATGTTATATCTCTAAGTTATATCTCTATGTTATATCTCTATGTTATATCTCTATGTTATATCTCTATGTTATATCTCTATGTTATATCTCTATGTTATATCTCTATGTTATATCTCTATGTTATATCTCTAAGTTATATCTCTATGCACTGGACTGTGTGTTAGTTAAAAAAGTTGTAAATCTGCCAAGCAGCAGAAACAGAGAGATCACATGACCTCTCTACACTAATCCTTCAGAACACTTGTGACTCGGTCCTGAAGGATTTGACAGACAATAGATCCTGTTGTTCCCTGCAGCAGATCCAGATCCAGTCCAGGATCAGATCCAGCTGCGGGATCAGAAGCAGCAGGATGAGTCAGACTGAAACACGTGAGCTGAGAACAACAAGGTGAAGTCCAGCAGCTGTTTACTGTCCAGAGTCCATCTGACTCGGTCACGTGACGCAGAGACACCATGTGACCTCAGGCTGATGTCAGATCAGATTAGATATGAACTGCAGCTGTTTGAGCAACAGACGGTCTGTGGCTCTGATGTTTCAGACAACACGGATTTGTTGGAACAACCTGAAAACACATTTACTGACATCAGAGCTGAACTCCACTCTGCAGACCTGTACAGACAGGTTCACATGTTTACTGACTGAAACCAGTTCAGACCTGCTGTGTTTCTGCAGAGAAACCACATGAAGCCCGACAGACCGGCCGACTTCTGCGTCCAACACTCTGAAGTCTTAGATCAGCAGGTTTCCTCCTCCTCCTCCTCCTCCTCCTCCTCCTCCTCCTCCTCCTCCTCCTCCTCAGCAGACACTTTGACCTGGAGACACTTGATGTTTTTATGGTTTATGGATATCGCCTGCATCCTCTCTGCAGCGTCTTTATCAGCTCACTCCTGAGTTTCTCCTCAGATCAGTAAAGTTCATCTTCTCTCCTCATGTTTCCTTCAGACACCTCCTGATGAGACTGATCTGGTTTCTGCTGAAACTCACAAACTAAGACCGCTTTAACCTGAACACTGATCTGAACACTGCAGCTGAACATGTGAGGAGGAAACAGCCTGAACACAACCAGCCTGAACAGATAGATAGATAGATAGATAAGATAGATAGATAGATAGATAGATAGATAGATAGATAGATAGACAGATAGATAGATATATAGATAGATAGATAGATACTTTATTGATCCTGAAGGAAATTCTGTTGTACAGTAGCTTCCAGCGTGTGCATTACAGGAAAGGAAGGTACAATAAAAAATTCTTAAAAACACCTAAGAGACTAAAACAAACAGAGTAAACAGAGATAGAAAGCAGTCCAGCAGAGACTGGGGAAGAAAGAAAGAAAGAAAGAAAGAAAGAAAGAAAGAAAGAAAGAAAGAAAGAAAGAAAGAAAGAAAGAAAGAAAGAAAGAAAGAGCCTGTGTAACCTGCAGTATGTAGACAACTTTATACAAAACTGAGTAAACTAAATTTATATATATATACACACATATATACATTCTGTCAACATGAGATGCTGTCTGTGCTAAATACATAAACACACATACATGAGCCATATAATGGTATATATACACAATAATAAGATAATGGTAATAATAACGATATATAGGCCTATACAGACACACACACACACATAAGTACATATATATATATATATATATGAACACAACCAGCCTGTCGTCCGTCACTAACCCCCTCAGCTGAACAACCCCCCCCCCCCCCCCTCTTTCACCGCCTTCTTTCTAGGAAACGCTCCCTGACGCAACAGGAGCAAAGCATGCTGGGAGGTTTGTGTTGGCGGTTACAGTGTTTCCCAGCTGTCACCTGTTCCTCTTCCTGTTCCCCTTCCTGTTCCACCTGGCAGGTCGTGACCATACAGGGAGTTTCCTCTCACCTGGGGATCGGCGCATCGTCCCGGCAACCGGTGATGATGTCATCCTCCGCTGAACACAGACAGGATTTATTTAGGAACATCTGGAGGAATCAGGCTGTGTGACCTGAACACCAGAGAGAGTCATGAAGAAGTGTTCAGTCAGAGCAATGTGCAGGAAACCCAACGCCAGACAAACCATACATCTGGTTTTCTACATTTACATTAAGGAAGTAAA